>NC_133122.1:2867042-2949542 GCF_033568475.1 Henckelia pumila
CCCTGCCGGCCGCCGGCGGGAAAACCCGCCGGAGCGGTGACCGGAAGGGGCACCCATCGGGGAAGGTTGTCATGAGGTTGGACGAGCATGGGGGGCAACACCTCAACCAAGACCATGGCCAAACACCCCCCTCCCCCTATAGTATACTTAGGAGAAAAAACCCAAGTTTAAGGAAAAGTGGGTTTTTGGGCTGAGGAATCATAATAAATTTTTTCTTTTTTTAAATATTTTTTTTTTGGCCAAATGCGAATCCGACCACAAACATGCCTTATTTATGCATGAAACTCGAGGGAAATAAATATTTGTGCCGTTAGAATCATCAATTTACTCGCTCGTTTGCGCTACGTGGCGCACGGGGTTGCCCGCCCGTGCGCACGGTGCCCCTAACTTGGGCACCCATGGTGGCACGAATCCGACGCCTTAGATGCATTATTTATGCATGAAAACTCGAGAGAAAACAACATTGTTCCGTGAGAATCAAAGTTTGGCTCGCTCATTTGCGCTACGTGCCGCAAGGGGCAGCCCGCCCGTGCGCACGGTGATCCCAACTTGGGCACTCATGGGGGCAGGAATCCGACGCCTTAGATGCATTATTTATGCATGAAAACTCGAGAGAAAACAACATTGTGCCGTGAGAATCATAGTTTGGCTTGCTCGTTTGCGCTACGTACCGCACGGGGCAGCCCTCCCGTGCGCACGGTGCCCCCAACTTGGGCACTCATGGTGGCACGAATCCGACGTCTTTTGGCCTATTCGAGCAGGTTATCGCTTCTGTAAATGCATCCTTCGGCCCGTTCCTGATGAAGCCCCCTCCATCCAGTGAAGAATCCATAAATCAAGAACTGAACTATCTTCATGCTCCTCTCTTTTTGAACTCTCTGCTAATCAAAGAAAAGGATGAAGATCCGACGCATCCAACAGAGCGAAACAGTGTTCCATTTTTTTCGGCGGCATCCTTCCGCATTAGCGGCGAGTGGAGTGCCACAATCCCATTTCCATGCCTTTCAATCTTTCTTCGCTTAGAGTGTTGACTGAGACCACTTCCAAGTAAGAGCACAAGCCGACCATTTTAGGGTTTAGGGTTTAGGGTTTAGGGTTTAGGGGTTTAGGGTTTAGGGTTTTGGGTTTTGGGTTTTTTTTTTTTTTTTTGGGAAACACCGCCGGAATCGGGGGGTTTAGGCAGACCCCTACCAGTATACAGACATAAAAAGAAAATACAAGGAAATCTAAAGGAGGAGAGGGACTAGACCAAGACCTCCTCAAAAGGCTATACAAAGCAAGTAAGAACATCAAAACAGCTAGGGTACCAAGAGATAAAAAAATACAGAACATCCCTAGAAACTATACCAGTGATAACAAAAAAATACAACCTCTAGCGAAAGAGACACCAAAAGCCCTCCAAATCAGCAAAATATCAGCAGCAAAATATCAATAGGGTTTAGGTTTTAGGGGTTAGGGGTTTAGGGTTTAGGGTTTAGGGTTTTTTTTTTTTTTAAAAAAAAAAACACCGCCGGAAGCGGGGGGGTTAGGCAGACCCCTACCTGTATATAAACATAAAAAAGCGATACAAATAAAACCTAAAGGAGGAGGGGGACTAGGCCAAGACCTCACCAAAAGGCTATACAAAGGTAATACGAACATCAGAACAGCTAGGATATCAAAAAATATACAACCAAAGCATCCCTAGGAAATAAGTATAAACAAATAATATCAAAGATAGCTAACTAAGTCAACGTCAGCAGTCATCCTGGGCAGCAAAAGCTAGAAGAGAACCACAGCTCGGCCCAGCAAAATCAAAAACGGACACTGAGGCGCGAAGAGTTGCTGGTATCAACCTGTGCAGTAAAACCTAGAGGAGATCCACAACTCCAGGCCAGCAAAATCAAATCCGACACTAAAGCGCGAAAAGAGGCTGGCACCATCCAGAGCTGAACAACAGATCAAAGCTATGCAAGAAATATATCCAAAAGTCATGATCAGCTGGGAAGTCACTATACATAGGCCGCGAGGAAAAAGAGGAGCGACCGCAAACCAGCAGGTCCAGAGCAAAAGAACAGGAAAATGGCGAAGGAAACTCAAGCCATAACCTAACTCCCAAGAAGACTGGAAGTCCAAAAAGCGAGGGGCACGAGAGACCGCCCACAAAACATCCAAACAACAGCAAGAACCAGGCAAGGAGAAGCACAGTGAACGCCTGGTGATCCATCACCCTGAAGAAGCAAAGCAAGCGATAGGGGAACAGACTAACTCCAAAAACTCCGGAAAAGGGCCGGAGAGCTGTACCTGCAAATAAAAATAAATAGCTACATATATCTAAATCGAGGATGACCTAGACCAAAAGGGAGAGCAAACAAAGAAAAGGAAAGCCCAAGAGAAATGGCTATAAGCGAGCGTGAGGCTCTAAGAAAACCTAGATCTAAGGTAAGGAAGCCCGGAAGAGTCAGAACGGGTCATTGCAGCGATGGGAGTGGTTAAAGGAACACCAATCTCCAACAAACACTGCCTATGATCATGAGCCTGCCTCGCCAACGCATCCGCAACCGAATTCCCTTCCCGATAGATATGCGAGAAATGAACCGGCTTATTCCGCACCAAAACACGCGTCCTCGAAACAATATGGTCCAAATCCCATCGGCACCTCTGAGATCTAAGAATCTGAATGGCAATCTGGGAATCAGTCTCAATCCAAAGGGGAAAAAGGCTAAGGTTAGAACAGAGAAGAATACCCCTCCAAATCTGAAACGACCCTAACAACTCGCTACTAGACTATAATTAAAATAAAGGAAAATTACGGATTTTTAAAAATTTTGCCATGACCTATTTGTAAAACAAATAAGCCATCAAGACTCAAACAGCAATTTAAATAAGGAAAGAAAATTGACTTCAAAACTTAAGTGCGTTAAACATAAACATGCAATCCTAGTAACCACCTCCCGGTTACAGCATAAAGTAAACTAAAGAATTTAAAATTAATTCCAACGATAATCATAAACTTGCAAAAGCGGAAAACGTACTTCAAAACATAAGCTGTAGCACAGGGAATGCACATCCTGGCTATAAATACTACAAGATCTCAAATAATACTTCATTATTACAAATTCGATAACTGTGCGGAAAAACATAAACTAAAAGGAAGCAACGGTCACTGGGCCTCGCACTACCGATGGCCTCATCCCAGTAGATCACGCCCCTCCGTCTCCTCCACAAAATCCTCACCTGCAAACATTCAAGCATAGTGAGTCTAAAGACTCAACAAGCATAACTAGGATAATAACAAGGGTTTAAAATACGTGATGCAAAAACTCAACTTAAACTGTAATATGCATGAAACTAGAAAGATATAGAAATCATGCATTAATGAACTCACACTATGATAAACTTTAACTTTCATAACATTCAACTTAGACTCATGCATAACTGAAAGACTGACATCAATGCAAAACGAGTCAACTAAAATTGTGAAACTTTAACTTTTAAACTTTTCTTTACTTTTTCCTCTTAGAAATCCGATCCCTGATTTGTGACACTCTGTTTCGATCATGATCATGGCTGCAGTGCACTATGCCGGCAAGACGACGAGATTTCTCCCGACGAACTTAACCCCTCTATGGCAAGGAGACCGAGATGCCTCCCGATCCCACATTGCCCCTCTGTGGCAAGGGTAAACAAGATGTCTCTTGCTCCTTGCCTAACCTCTATAACCTCTTGGTGAGTAGACCGAGGCATCCCCCGGCCTAGCAACACCCCTCTTGTCACAAACAGATCACTTCATTCAAAAAATATTTGCTTTCTTTTCCCTTTTCATTTATAAAGACTCAACTTATACATTAAAGGGCATGCAAACAAGTAAACTTCCTTTTTCTTTATTAAACTCAAGAACACGTCAAATGCACACGAATAAGCATTCTTTAAGACATGAGACTCGACTAAAAAATGTGAGTTTAAGGTGGATGAGTGGCTGCCCCTAAGTCCAAAGAAGACAACTTACCGAACAAAATCTTCAAACTTGACTTAACTCGAGCAAGTAAACCGAAAAGCCCTTAACTTTGTCATGCCTTATCCAAAACCCGTCCCGCTTGAACCGACACTCAACAAACACTCCAAATCTTCCCAAGGAATAGGTGGTATCATCAAAAGATCAAAAGAGCAAATTTACAAAACACAAAAATCGGACAGCCCCTATTCAAAGGAAAAATCTGCACTTACACCCAATTTTGAAAAATCCATAACTCACTCAATTCTTATCCGAATTGAGCCTATTTTATATCGACGCGACCACAACGACACGAACTTTACTATGGTTCAGACCAAACACTGCCCAGACCTCAGACCAGCCCTGCCCTGCCCCGTGAACAGTACTGCCCTGCACCTCACACACCTCCAATTCCAACAATTCAAACACTTAGCCCACTTTCCTCAACTTATCTCCACACCAAACACCCAAACACCTCAAATAACCTCTCTTAGGACTTTTCCCAAACACTTGGGCTACACTCAATCCACACTTTTACAACACATATCAAGAACATCAAGAATTAACCATCAAAACTCCAAGATGTTGAACAATCAATCAAGACCAATGCAAGACCATTAAATACTTCAACATCAATTAAATTTAAGCCCCTACACATGCAAAATTTCGAAATTTAGGTCCTTATACATTCTGAAAATTCGAATTTTGGCAAGAACATCCATATAAATCCATGTCATTGCACATATACTCAACATTAAATCACATAAACTCAACCCCATAACACATTTAGCAAAATCAGCCCCTTAAATGCCCAAATTCGAAACCCTAACATCACAACATCATGCATTTTCGAAATTATTGCAAGAAGTCTTAAGGGTGGGGGTAGATATTGCTTGAATGTTAGCCCAAAGAAATAGTTACACTTGCCTTCACCAATCTACCAACAAATTTCGAACAAGAAGAGGAGATGAGAGTGGAACTTCAACCAAACACCAAGCTAAGCACCTAGGGGAGCTTCTCCGGTGGCTGGGACGGCGGCAGGCGGCGGTTGGAGGGGTTGGACGGCTTCTTCAAGGGAGAGGGGAGAAGTGGGCGGCTAGGGCTAGGGTTTGGGAGTTAGGGTTTGTGTCTTGATTTTAATTGAAATGTTTTAATGATAGTGTAAATTAAAAGTGTAGTGTATTGTGTGTAGTGTTTTAAAATTTCACTTGTACTAGCAAAAGTACTACTTGTACTATTAAAACTTTTTACCTCAAACTTTTTTGTTATTTTCAAACTTCTAAATTTAAAATTTCAACTCTCAACATTTTAATTGAAATTCCACTAACCCGGATTTAATAAAATCCTATTTTATGGAAAATTTAGGAAATAACCCAAGAAAATGATAAAATAGCTTTTTGACCCCTAAAAATTCAAAATTTGCATTTTTGGCCAAAACCCCTCTTTTACCTCTAACTTAAAATCTTAAAATTAAAAATCTTGAAAATAAACCACCGAAGCCCACCGTCGTCGCCTGCCTGGATAAAAATTACTAACTAAACAGTTCAAGGCATTTAATTCAAATAAGTCAAGCAAGGCTAACTTTAACTGAAACTTAAACAATTAACTCCAAGAAATTTAAAATATAAATACTGAAAATAATTTTAGGCATGATTTTCAAATTTTAGAAGTTCTTGGTGCTACAATTCCTCCCTCCCTAATAAGAAATTTCGTCCTCGAAATTAAAACTTACCAAAAAGCTCCGGATAGCGATCTCTGAAATCTGCTTCTGCTTCCCAAGTGGCCTCTTCATCCGAATGGTTCTGCCATCTCACCTTGATCATTGGAATTGACTTGTTACGGAGTCTTCTCTCCTGTCTATCCAAAATCCGGATGGGCGTCTCCTCATAGGACAAGTGAGGAGATAGCTGAAGCGGTTCCGAACTAAGCACATTGTTGGAAAACGCGGCTCTCAGATCAATCGGTATTGATACCCGGTGCAGCGGAAGTTTAAAAATTTTATTATGGAACAATTCCATAGTGTGGGTATCAACCGTTTAACGATTAAATTATTTGTGTGTGTAAAATTAAATAACTATTATTAAATTTTACCTTCAATCTCGAAGCGAGATTATTGGACACCACACAGATTTCTCTGCGCTTCTTGTATCTCCCTGGAACTGATGAACAAGCTTTCCTTCAATCAGGTGCACAAATGGAGGTTTAATCCCTCTGATAGATTGCACTAGAAAATCTATCAGAAGTTTTCTACGAAGAGAATAAACGAATTTGATTCGCTATTCCAGACTGCAATTCAAAATCACAGACCGGAATTTCTCACGCAGAGAAGGGAAGGGGGGCGGCCGATTTGAGAGAGAGGAGGCTAGGGTTTTCGAAAAAACCTGTCTCAAATTATGACCAGTTGTGTTGTGATTTCTGTACTGCAATAACTTATTTATAATGCAGGCCACTAACGCCTTAGGGCCCATTAGTCATAAGTTGAGGCCCGACAAGCAAAGCCCGCATGTTCAGAAATTAATATAAAATTCATCGTGACTCCGATTGATGAACCGATTTCACCAATGTGCACAGAAACCATTTCTGCACATTTTAAAGTCAAGATAAATTTTCCTGAATCCGAATTCAGTGATTTCCAAAAAAATGTCCATCCCTATGTCATTTTAGGAAATCCTACTCCCTTACTCTTATTTAAGAAGTCCAACTTCTTTATTCATTAAATTTAACTCTTTAAATTTAACTATCTCAACGGGGATTAAAACTCCATTACACTGTGTGACCCTCAATGGTTCAGGGATACAGCTAGCCGTGGGCTCACAACTCCTTGTGACTCGGAACAACGATTTCCGACTTGCCCAATGAATCATGGTAAAGCGCCTAGCAACATTGCCCCATGATTCCCTAGGTATCACTGATAGTGCCTACAAGAACCAGTAGATTTTGGTTAGCGTACAGTACGGTCCCTTCATCCATATATCCCGATCGAATCAACAACCATTGGTATATCGAGAGTCGCTCAAGATTCGATAACTATGCAATACATCTTGAAGATCAAATTAGTGACATCGCATGTGCTACTAAGAAACCATTTCTTAAATCACATCAAGTACTCTGGCCAGAGATTCGTCACACTAATATCTCCTCAGATCGCATAGGATATCCACACTCGCAAGTATGTGGTGAATCCTTGACAACAATGCATCGACTCCTATATGTGTTGTAACTGTACCCAATCCCGACACCTGATGACCCCCATAGAGTCGGTAAACGAGTCAAAGCACAGTACTAGCATATAGAGTCTCCATGATGTTTCAAGTAGTAAGGACTAATGGTGTACAACCAAAACCGCGGACTTTATCCACTCGATAAGTGATAACCACTTGGAAAGTCCGGATAGGGTAGTTCGATTATTCATCCTATGAATATCCATTTGCATGCTTCGAACATCTCCATGTTCCCTACCAATGAAACGTGGTACTCCGCATCGCAAATGCTAGTCTCAAACTCGAGCGATCCTTATCCTTATTATCGGATGGCTCAATCGACTAGGAACAGTTTAGAATATACAGTGACTATAAGATGTATTTCATGATAGACATCCCCATGTTCTACCACATCTTACATACACTATAGTATATTCAAGGTCTTTATCAAAACAACAATAGTATATCACAATATAACAATATGAAGAAAGATAAAGTCATTGCCATTAATAAAAGTGTAAATTATATTAAACAAAAGATCGTTTGTACAAAGAGTCATCAAAGCCCATAGCCACAAGTTGGCTCACTGGGCACCCACTCTTTCAATCTCCCACTTGCCCTATAGCCAACTAGTCATACTACGTAGACCCATTGCTTCGCGATGTTTGTCAAACAATGGTCCTGGCAAGGGCTTAGTAAGCGGATCAGCGATATTGTCTGCAGAGGCCACTCGTTCGACAGTGATGTCTCCTCTTTCCACAATCTCCCGGATGATGTGGTATTTCCTCAGTACGTGTTTGGATCTTTGATGAGACCTTGGTTCCTTTGCTTGAGCAACGGCACCCGTGTTGTCACAGTACACCGGGACTGGACCAACAAATTCAGGAATGACGCCCAACTCTTGGACGAACTTCCTCATCCAAACGGCCTCTTTAGCAGCAGCTGATGCTGCAATGTATTCAGCCTCAGTGGTGGAATCCGCTGTGGTGTCCTGCTTGGAACTCTTCCAAGAGACAGCACCGCCATTGAGCATGAACACAAATCCAGAGGTTGACTTCGAGTCATCCACGTCACTTTGGAAGCTAGAGTCGGTATAGCCTTCCAATTTCAGATCTCGTCCTCCATATACCATGAACATATTCTTAGTCCTTCGTAAGTATTTAAGAATGTCCTTCACGGCTTTCCAATGCATTTGACCAGGATTAGCCTGATATCTGCTCGTGACACTCTGAGCAAATGCTACATCCGGTCTGGTAGATATCATCCCATACATGATACTACCTATAGCTGACACATATTGTACATGTGTCATATTCTCTATCTCTGTATCAGTCTTGGGACACATAGACTTGGATAAAGAAACTCCATGACACATGGGTAGATGTCCTCTCTTGGACCCATCCATTGAAAACCGTTTCAATATGGTGTCGATGTAGGTTGATTGAGTGAGTCCTATCATTCTCTTAGATCTACCTCTATAGATCTGTATCCCAAGAATGTAGGATGCCTCACCCAAATCCTTCATCGAGAATCTACCTGATAACCATATCTTTGTTGACTTCAACATCCCTACATCATTCCCAATGAGTAGGATGTCATCAACATAAAGTACTAAGAATGTCACAGCATCATTAACTACTTTCTTGTACACGCACGGTTCCTCCGGGTTCTTAATGAAACCAAAATCTTTTATTGTTTCATCAAATTTCTGGTTCCAACTTCTTGATGCTTGTTTTAGACCATAAATTGATCTCTGAAGCTTGCATACCTTATGCTCGCTTCCCATGGATGTGAACCCCTCTGGCTGCTTCATATAGATTTCTTCCTTAATGTCTCCATTAAGAAAAGCAGTCTTCACATCCATTTGCCATATCTCATAGTCATACCATGCAGCTATGGCAATAAGGATTCTTATGGACTTGAACATTGCAACTGGTGAAAAGGTTTCATCATAGTCAACTCCTTGTCTTTAAGTGTAACCTTTCGCCACCAATCGCGCCTTGTAGGTCAATACCTTACCATCAGGCCCAAGCTTTCTCTTGTAGATCCATTTACACCCTATTGGAACAATTCCATCAGGAGGATCTACTAAAGACCAAACTTGGTTTGTATGCATTGAATCCAATTCAAACTGCATAGCTTCAAGCCATAAATTTGAATCCGCATCAGAAATTGCTTCCTTGAAGTTTCTTGGATCACATCCAATGTCGGGTTCATCTTGATCCCCTTCAAGAAGAAGACCATATCGAACAGGAGTTCTAGAAGTCCTCTCGGATCTTCTAGGTTCAGGCGTGTCCAGTAATGGTTCCTGAGGCGTAGGATCGTTATTTTGTATTTCGGGTTCTTCTCGAACTTATTCGAGTTCCATCATCTCGCCTTTCTTATCCAATAAGAACTCCTTCTCCAAGAAGGTGGCATTCCTAGAAACAAACACCTTTGTTTCAGCAGGATAATAGAAATAATATCCGATTGAATTCTTCGGATACCCTACAAAATAACATAAGCTGGATCGACTATCCAACTTATCTCCCACTGTCCGCTTCACGTAAGCAGGACATCCCCAAATCCTCAAGTACGAATACTTAGGAGCTTTGCCATTCCATAACTCGTATGGTGTTTTGTCCACTGCTTTAGTGTGGACGTTGTTCAACAACAATACCGCCGTTTCAAGCGCATAGCCCCAAAACGAAGGTGGAAGCTCAGTGAAGCTCATCATGGATCGAACCATGTCCAACAAAGTTCGATTACGACGCTCCGATACACCATTAAGCTGTGGTGTCATAGGAGGAGTCCACTGAGAGAGAATCACATTCTCTTTTAGATAGTCCAAAAAATCGGTACTTAAGTATTCTCCACCTCGATCCGATCGAAGTGCTTTAATACTTTTACCTAGCTTATTTTCTACTTCAGCCTTGAATTCTTTGAACTTTTCAAATGCTTCATACTTATATTTCATTAAATATAAATACCCATACCTTGAATAATCATCAGTAAAGGTAATGAAGTAGGTGTGGCCATATTGAGTCCCAACTCTAAATGGACCACAAACATCTGTATGGATCAAATCCAACAGATTTTGACTACGCTCAGGTTTCCCCTTAAAAGGAGATTTAGTCATTTTTCCTTTTAGGCAGGATTCACAAGTAGGTAGAGAGTTAATACCAGACATATCAAACATGCCCTCTCCCACTAGCTTGTTCATCCTCCTTGAGGAAATATGACCTAGCCTAGCGTGCCAAAGGTTTGCCGGGTTTTTGCTATCGATTTTCCTTTTGTTTGTTGTTGCCGGTTTATCAGCATAATTTATTGGAACGTCTTTTAGTTTTAAGTTGTATAGATCGTTTTCAAGTTGTCCATTTCCAATCAAACATTCATTCTTGTAAATATTGCAAATCCCATTCACAAAATTGCAAGAATAACTATCTCTATCAAGCATAGAAACAGAAATAATGTTTTTAATCAAATCTGGAACAAATAAAACATCTCTCAAAAAAAACTTAAAATTGTTCTGCAAAAATGTCTCCTATAGCTTTGGATTTATCTCTGGAACCATTCTCGAGCCTTGACTGGGTCTCACCCATCCTTAGCCTATTACTTCTTGTCATCATTTGCAACTCATTGCAAATATGAGATCTACATCTGGTATCCAATACCCAAGAAGTAGTATTAAGAAAAACATTTTAATGTAAAACATACCCTTTGCAGTTCGCAACTGCTTGAGGTATTCCTTGCAGTTACGTTTCCAATGACCGGGTTTCTTGCAGTGATGGCAAATTTGTTTAGACTTGTCCAATTTTGCATGTAACATTTGGCCTTGAGATCATGGTCCAACCATTTCTCTAGTTCGGCCAACCTTTCGGCAGTTACATCAGCCGGGGCTGTTTTCGGAGAAGCCTTTTCTAACACTTTAGAAAATCTTTTCCGAACTTAGGACAATCTTAACTTATGGAATCATTCTGTATTGTTTGCGCCAATAAGTTTGTTTTGTTGGAGAATAGAAACATGTGGATTACTGAGATGAAACAGACAATTATCGATGATTGTTTAAGCAATTTACTAAGACATAAAATAGGCGAAATTTATTCTATGAATCTCACTCCCACTATTTTAACGATTTCACTACCCTCTAGTGAAAACGGGAAACTGTTTTCCTTAGTGAGAACATGGAGTCCAATTGACAAACTTATGGTCCCGAATAATATCAGCCAACCATAATTCTCAAAAGGTAGAGCCCAATTTCTTCCAAAGCAACCCCCATGCATTTACCTCATGTCCAATAAGGGCCCAATAATATGACGCCGTTTATAGTGACATGTCAAGATGACCCATCAATATTAAGTTGTGATGGACGGTCGCCATGTGGATCCCCCAATAATATGAGCCGATCCCATGGGAGTTCCACCCAACTTACAACATGTGTCGATCCAATGTACAGCTTTCCGACGGACGGGCCCCCCCAATAATATGAGCCGGACCGTATCCGCGGGTAGCATCACATACATTGACCGTTGATGGAAGGTAGGAACATTTAAACAAATTTAAATTTCCTTTATTTATCTTGATATCAATTTTAAATCATATTTAAAATGAGGGATTTTAATTATGAAAATTTGTCTCATCATTTTTCAATTTATTGTATGCTTGCCGGATTCATACAATTATGTCTAAAACATGCATACAATCATAATATCATATATTATATATAGGATGATCGATTCCATTTCTAATTGACTCGTGGTTTCCAATCACGAGTCTTAGTCCAATCGTAGGTAATATGCAGTATGCAATGCAATCCTATTACATTAGCTTCCAATTTACATTTCTTCGTCTTTATTGTCTGCTGGGCCCACCATCTTCAAATCTTGATCTCCCACTAAATCTAATGTATTTACAATAAATAGCAATGACAAGTAGGGGATACATTTTAGGGGTGGGAACGGGCCATAAACCAAGCCCAATTTTATTACATATGACATTCATATTGGGCCGTAAACCAGGCTCATTAATAAAACCAACAACAATAAAACAAATGTAAATTCCTAACATACACCTACAAAATTGGTCATGGCAATCGATCATCCTTATCCAATAACATTTAATTCAAAATTAATTTATTGGATATCATGCATATGGCAATTTAAATTTAAACAGGATAAAATCATATTTTATATATAAAATCATATTTTACATATAAAATCATATTTTACCTTTTATTAAATAAAATCATATTTTATCTACAGAATCTAATTTTATAGATAAAATCATATTTTACTTAATATATACATAAGATCAAATCTTATCATCAATTGTACCAAAAATAATTGATTTCAAAATTCAATTTAAGGATAAAATATTAAAATTTTCCAAAAATTCAAATTTATCCAAAAATCAATTTTAAAATTTTCGGACTCGAACAATTCGATCCGATGCCTCGTGAACCAATCAAAAACAATTTTTGACCGGACCAAAAATAAAATTTTAACACATTAAAATTAATTTAAATAAAAAATAATTTTTCCCGCGGGCCGCCCGGGACACTCCCGGGCTGGCCCACACCCGTGGGCGCGGGCCGGGGCAGCCCGGCTGCCCCTTTAGGGCAGCGACAATCGCTGCCCTGGCGGCGCCTGGCGCCGCCCCTGGGCGGCGTCGGCGCTGCCCCGAGCGCTGCCCTAGGCGGCGACGTGCGCCGCCGTGGGCGGCGCCGTGCGCCACCCGGGGCAGCGACCGTCGCTGCCCCACCGGGCAGCGATCCAATCGCTGCACGGGTTTTGCCCGAAAAAAAATTTTTTTTATTTAAAATATTTATTTTGTTTTAAAAAAAAACCAAGACTCAAAAATTTTTGTACAATCGATTAATTTAATCGTTTGATCTAAGCAACCTGGCTCTGATACCACTGTTGGAAAACGCGGCTCTCAGATCAATCGGTATTGATACCCGGTGCAGCGGAAGTTTAAAAATTTTATTATGGAACAATTCCATAGTGTGGGTATCAACCGTTTAACGATTAAATTATTTGTGTGTGTAAAATTAAATAACTATTATTAAATTTTACCTTCAATCTCGAAGCGAGATTATTGGACACCACACAGATTTCTCTGCGCTTCTTGTATCTCCCTGGAACTGATGAACAAGCTTTCCTTCAATCAGGTCCACGAATGGAGGTTTAATCCCTCTGATAGATTGCACTAGAAAATCTATCAGAAGTTTTCTACGAAGAGAATAAACGAATTTGATTCGCTATTCCAGACTGCAATTCAAAATCACAGACCGGAATTTCTCACGCAGAGAAGGGAAGGGGGGCGGCCGATTTGAGAGAGAGGAGGCTAGGGTTTTCGAAAAAACCTGTCTCAAATTATGACCTGTTGTGTTGTGATTTCTGTACTGCAATAACTTATTTATAATGCAGGCCACTAACGCCTTAGGGCCCATTAGTCATAAGTTGAGGCCCGACAAGCAAAGCCCGCATGTTCAGAAATTAATATAAAATTCATCGTGACTCCGATTGATGAACCGATTTCACCAATGTGCACAGAAACCATTTCTGCACATTTTAAAGTCAAGATAAATTTTCCTGAATCCGAATTCAGTGATTTCCAAAAAAATGTCCATCCCTATGTCATTTTAGGAAATCCTACTCCCTTACTCTTATTTAAGAAGTCCAACTTCTTTATTCATTAAATTTAACTCTTTAAATTTAACTATCTCAACTTGGGATTAAAACTCCATTACACTGTGTGACCCTCAATGGTTCAGGGATACAGCTAGCCGTGGGCTCACAACTCCTTGTGACTCGGAACAACGATTTCCGACTTGCCCAACGAATCATGGTAAAGCGCCTAGCAACATCGCCCCATGATTCCCTAGGTATCACTGATAGTGCCTACAAGAACCAGTAGATTTTGGTTAGCGTACAATACGGTCCCTTCATCCATATATCCCGATCGAATCAACAACCATTGGTATATCGAGAGTCGCTCAAGATTCGATAACTATGCAATACATCTTGAAGATCAAATTAGTGACATCGCATGTGCTACTAAGAAACCATTTCTTAAATCACATCAAGTACTCTGGCCAGAGATTCGTCACACTAATATCTCCTCAGATCGCATAGGATATCCACACTCGCAAGTATGTGGTGAATCCTTGACAACAATGCATCGACTCCTATATGTGTTGTAACTGTACCCAATCCCGACACCTGATGACCCCCATAGAGTCGGTAAACGAGTCAAAGAACAGTACTAGCATATAGAGTCTCCATGATGTTTCAAGTAGTAAGGACTAATGGTGTACAACCAAAACCGCGGACTTTATCCACTCGATAAGTGATAACCACTTGGAAAGTCCGGATAGGGTAGTTCGATTATTCATCCTATGAATATCCATTTGCATGCTTCGAACATCTCCATGTTCCCTACCAATGAAATGTGGTACTCCGCATCGCAAATGCTAGTCTCAAACTCGAGCGATCCTTATCCTTATTATCGGACGGCTCAATCGACTAGGAACAGTTTAGAATATACAGTGACTATAAGATGTATTTCATGATAGACATCCCCATGTTCTACCACATCTTACATACACTATAGTATATTCAAGGTCTTTATCAAAACAACAATAGTATATCACAATATAAAAATATGAAGAAAGATAAAGTCATTGCCATTAATAAAAGTGTAAATTATATTAAACAAAAGATCGTTTGTACAAAGAGTCATCAAAGCCCATAGCCACAAGTTGGCTCACTGGGCACCCACTCTTTCACACATGGGATGGGTTCGAGATGTACTTCCTCAACATCGACACATGGAAGACACTATGGATCTTATCAAGGTTAGGCGGCAGGGCCACTCTATAAGCCAGTGCCCCTACCCTATCCAAAATCTCGAAGGGCCCTATAAACCTCGGTGCCAACTTTCCTTTCTTCCCAAACCTCAAAACTCCCTTCAGCGGCGCTACACGGATGAATACATGATCACCCACCGAGAACTCCAAGTCTCTCCTCCGGTGATCAGCATAACTCTTCTGCCTACTCTGGGCAGTCCTCATCCTATCACGGATCTTAGCCACTACCTCGGTGGTCAACTGAACAATCTCCGGACCAAAGTCTGATCTCTCACCTATCTCATCCCACAACACTGGAGATCTACACTTCCTCCCATATAGTGACTCGTAGGGAGCCATGCCAATAGTGGACTGAAAACTGTTATTATACGCGAATTCCACTAGTGGTAGTCTCGACTCCCAACTACCTTGAAAATCAATAGCACATGCCCTCAAAAGATCCTCCAAAATCTGAATCACCCTCTCTGACTGGCCATCAGTCTGCGGGTGAAAGGCGGTGCTAAAAAGTAGCTTCGTACCCATAGCGGAATGAAGACTCTTCCAAAAAGACGAAGTAAACCGTGGATCTCTATCAGAAACTATGGAGACTGGAATACCATGTAGTCTGACTATCTCCCGGATATACAACTCCGCGAACTGAGTCATCGTGAAAGTCATCTTCACCGGTAAAAAGTGAGCCGACTTAGTGAGACGGTCTACAATAACCCAAATAGCATTTGAACCTCTCACTGTCTTCGAAAATCCCACAACAAAGTCCATGGTGATATTCTCCCATTTCCACTCAGGAATAGGGAGAGGCTTAAGCAATCCGGCCGGTCTCTGATGCTCCGCCTTGAACTGCTGGCATGTCAGGCATTCTGACACGAATCGGGCAATGTCACTTTTCATGCCTGGCCACCAATAAAGCTGCTGAAGATCCCGATACATCTTCGTACTACCAGGGTGGATTGAGTACGGCGACGTATGTGCCTCTGCCATGATAGTAACTCGCAGAGAATCACCTGCGGGAACCCAAAATCTACCTATGTACCTCACAATCCCATCTACCACAGCATACAAACCGCTGCCTTTCTCCTCATCTCTCTGTCTCCACTTCCTGATCTGCTCATCAACTGACTGCGCTGCACGGATACGGTCAAAAAGTGTAGTCTGCACACTTTGGGAAGACAAACTGGGAGCTCTACCACTCGCATAAAACTCAAGACCGTACTTCTGAATCTCAACCTGCAACGGTCTAGCTACTGACAAGGAGGTAAGCACTGCGGTCTTCCTGCTCAAAGCATCTGCAACCACGTTAGCTTTACCCGGGTGGTAGCTAATATTGCAGTCATAGTCTTTCACCAACTCTAACCACCTACGCTGCCTCATATTCAACTCCTTCTGGGTGAAGAAGTACTTGAGGCTTTTGTGGTCTGTGAAGATCTGACTCTTCTCTCCATAGAGATAGTGTCTCCAAATCTTAAGAGCAAACACTACCGCTGCCAACTCTAAGTCATGAGTAGGGTAGTTCTTCTCGTGCTCCTTCAATTGCCTAGAAGCATAGGCAATAACTCTGTCTCGCTGCATCAGAACTGCTCCCAATCCCAACTTGGAAGCATCAGTATACACCACAAAATCACCTTGCCCGGATGGCATGGTCAACACTGGCGCTGTCGTAAGAGCTTCCTTCAAATTATCAAAGCTCCTTTGACACTCGGAACTCCAAACAAACTTGGCGTTCTTCTTAGTCAATGCTGTCATAGGCACAACAATGGAGGAAAAACCCTTGATAAATTTTCGGTAATAATCGGCTAATCCAAGAAAACTGCGAATCTCAGACGCGCTCCTCGGTATAGACCACTCCTTCACTGCTTGAACCTTTGAAGGGTCTACTTCCACACCGCTCTTAGAAATAATATGACCCAAGAAAGCAACTTTCTCCAACCAGAATTCACACTTATCAAACTTGGCCAAAACCTTGTGCTCTCGAAGCACCTCAAGAACGGTCCTCAAATGCTGTTCATGCTCCACTCTATCCTTCGAATAAATGAGGATGCCATCGATGAAAACAATGAAAAAGCGGTCCAAGTAAGGCTGAAACACGCGGTTCATAAGATCCATGAAAACCGCGGGCGCGTTCGTCATCCCAAACGGCATCACAAGGAACTCGTAATGACCGTAACGAGTCCTAAAAGTTGTCTTCGCCACATCTGACTCCTTCACCTTCAACTGGTGATAACCTGAACGAAGATCAATCTTCGAAAAAACGGATGCTCCTTGAAATTGATCGAAGAGGTCCTCGATCCTAGGTAATGGGTACTTGTTCTTCACAGTCACTCCGTTCAAACCTCGGTAGTCTATGCACAGTCTTAGACTACCGTCCTTCTTCTTAACAAAGAGGACTGGTGCGCCCCAAGGGGAGAAACTAGGGCGAATGAATCCCTTGTCAAGCAACTCTTGAATCTGCTCTTTTAACTCCTTCATTTCGGTAGGAGCCAACATGTACGGTGCCTTGGAGATAGGCACAGTACCGGGAACCAAATCTATAGAGAACTCCACTTCTCTATCGGGCGGAATTCCCACAACATCGCTAGGGAACACATCCTCAAACTCCCTGACGATAGCCACATCAGAAATAACTGGTCGCTCTGGCAGCTCTGTCAAAGATAAACTGGCTAGAAATGACTCGCACCCACTAAGTACAAGCCTCTGAGCTTGCAAAGTAGAAATGACTTGAGTCTTCCTCAAGCTCTTAGCAGCCTCAAACCAAAACGGTTCCTCGCCCTCAGGCCTGACTAGTACTGACCTCTGCTGAAAATCTATCATCACCGCATTCTTCGTCATCCAATCCATCCCAAGAATCAGGTCAAACTCTGGCAAAGGTAGCACTATGAGGTCTGCTACCACTGACTGACCCTGCAAAAGCAATACAAGGTCTCTCACCAAGCTCCTGGTGGATAGCTCTTCTCCTGAGGGGATAGTAACTGAGAATCCAACCTCCAATTCCTCGCTCTGAATGCCCCTCTCAAGGGCAAAAGACTCCGATATAAAGGAATGGGTAGCCCCTGAGTCTAATAAGGCCCTCGTGGCTACGCCTGCCACAACAATCCTACCTTCATAGCAGTAGTTACAACGACAAAAGGTTGAAGTTAAAACCACGAGTTCTACTTAGGCTCATTCTAATTCAACAATTCCCAAACAAGATACTATTCATGCTAAACAGTCAAAGGACCTAAGACAAACAGCAAGATACTTAGAGAAAACCTCAAACAAGCAAAGACTTAGAGTCACATGCATCTACAAATCTTTAACTGCTCTAACCCAAAAGTTAAGATATTACCTGTGAGAAGAGTAGTGTCTGGGTCGGCCTGCTCGGCCTCCATCACGAACACTCTGCCCTGCACGGGCCTCCTCAGCTCTGGACAATGGGTAGACATATGTCCTGGCTTCTTGCACTTGAAGCAAACTCTAGCATCCTTCAAACACTTCCCAAAATGCGGACGATTGCAAAACTGACAAATAGGCTTCTCCCCAGCCTTGGGAGGAACCTGTCTCTGGGCCTGACGCCCCTGCGGTGCCTGCTGTCTCGGGGGTCCATGATACGGCTTCTTGCCATGCTGCTGCTGCTGAGAGTGGCCCTGATGAGGGAAGGGCCTCTTGCCATGCGCCTCCGCGCTAATATCTCTCAGCGTCTGCTCGGACCTCAAGGCACGCCTCAGTGCTGAAGCATAATCAGATGGCTCAGCCATCAGCACATCCCTACGGATGGTAGGTCGAAGCCCTACAAGAAAGTGCTCCAGCTTCTCTTTCTCATCATCTCCAATCAAAGGCACGAAATTGCAGCCCCTCTCGAACTTCACCACAAACTGTGCCACCGACAAGTCTCCCTGTCTCAAGCTCATAAACTCCGTCTTCAAACGGCCTCTCACATCAGCAGTAAAATACTTCTCAAAGAACAGCTTCTTGAACTCAGTCCAAGGTAGAGTAGCTGGGTCCACAATCTTCTCCATTCCCTCCCACCAGAGGGCGGCATCATCCTGGAGGAGAAACACAGCACACCTCACTCTATCTGGATCTCCCAGCTGCATATAGCGAAAGATCACCTCCAGAGAACGGATCCAACCCTCCGCTATCAACGGATCAGTGGTGCCAGCGAAGTCCTTCGGATTCATCTTCCGGAACTGCTCATAAACAGTCCCCACTCCAGCTCTAGGAGCATCCACATGACACTCGAGAATGCGGGCCAATCCCGCTAGCACCTGTCCTCCTACATCCACCTGCGGCGGCGGTGAAGGCGGCGGCGGTGGAGGCGTAACTGCACGCGGATCACGACGACGAGCCATCTAAACGCATTGAGAAAATCCAACATTCAAATTTCATGCCTTAGAAAATATTTTTACTTCAAATTTAAACTTCTCAATAACTCAAGAAACTAATACATCAAAACTTAAACAGATAGAGACATTAAACTTAAATCTTACAGACTTTGAGGCTAGATCCCCTGAGTTTCAGCAACCGGCAGTAGGCTCAGCCCAAACCAAGACCGTGCTCTGATACCAACTGAAACGACCCTAACTACTCGCTACTAGACTATAATTAAAATAAAGGAAAATTACGGATTTTTAAAAATTTTGCCATGACCTATTTGTAAAACAAATAAGCCATCAAGACTCAAACAGCAATTTAAATAAGGAAAGAAAATTGACTTCAAAACTTAAGTGCGTTAAACATAAACATGCAATCCTAGTAACCACCTCCCGGTTACAGCATAAAGTAAACTAAAGCATTTAAAATTAATTCCAACGATAATCATAAACTTGCAAAAGCGGAAAACGTACTTCAAAACATAAGCTGTAGCACAGGGAATGCACATCCTGGCTATAAATACTACAAGATCTCAAATAATACTTCATTATTACAAATTCGATAACTGTGCGGAAAAACATAAACTAAAAGGAAGCAACGGTCACTGGGCCTCGCACTACCGATGGCCTCATCCTAGTAGATCACGCCCCTCCGTCTCCTCCACAAAATCCTCACCTGCAAACATTCAAGCATAGTGAGTCTAAAGACTCAACAAGCATAACTAGGATAATAACAAGGGTTTAAAATACGTGATGCAAAAACTCAACTTAAACTGTAATATGCATGAAACTAGAAAGATATAGAAATCATGCATTAATGAACTCACACTATGATAAACTTTAACTTTCATAACATTCAACTTAGACTCATGCATAACTGAAAGACTGACATCAATGCAAAACGAGTCAACTAAAATTGTGAAACTTTAACTTTTAAACTTTTCTTTACTTTTTCCTCTTAGAAATCCGATCCCTGATTTGTGACTCTCTGTTTCGATCATGATCATGGCTGTAGTGCACTATGCCGGCAAGACGATGAGATTTCTCCCGACGAACTTAACCCCTCTATGGCAAGGAGACCGAGATGCCTCCCGATCCCACATTGCCCCTCTGTGGCAAGGGTAAACAAGATGTCTCTTGCTCCTTGCCTAACCTCTATAACCTCTTGGTGAGTAGACCGAGGCATCCCCCGGCCTAGCAACACCCCTCTTGTCACAAACAGATCACTTCATTCAAAAAATATTTGCTTTCTTTTCCCTTTTCATTTATAAAGACTCAACTCATACATTAAAGGGCATGCAAACAAGTAAACTTCCTTTTTCTTTATTAAACTCAAGAACACGTCAAATGCACACGAATAAGCAATCTTTAACACATGAGACTCGACTCGAAAATGTGAGTTTAAGGTGGATGAGTGGCTGCCCCTAAGTCCAAAGAAGACAACTTACCCAACAAAATCTTCAAACTTGACTTAACTCGAGCAAGTAAACCGAAAAGCCCTTAACTTTGTCATGCCTTATCCAAAACCCATCCCGCTTGAACCGACACTCAACAAACACTCCAAATCATCGCAAGGAATAGGTGGTATCATCAAAAGATCAAAAGAGCAAATTTACAAAACACAAAAATCGGACAGCCCCTATTCAAAGGAAAAATCTGCACTTACACCCAATTTTGAAAAATCCATAACTCACTCAATTCTTATCCGAATCGAGCCTATTTTATATCGACGCGACCACAACGACACGAACTTTACTATGGTTCAGACCAAACACTTCCCAGACCTCAGACCAGCCCTGCCCTGCCCCGTGAACAGTACTGCCCTGCACCTCACACACCTCCAATTCCAACAATTCAAACACTTAGCCCACTTTCCTCAACTTATCTCCACACCAAACACCTCAAATAACCTCTCTTAGGACTTTTCCCAAACACTTGGGCTACACTCAATCCACACTTTTACAACACATATCAAGAACATCAAGAATTAACCATCAAAACTCCAAGATGTTGAACAATCAATCAAGACCAATGCAAGACCATTAAATACTTCAACATCAATTAAATTTCAGCCCCTACACATGCAAAATTTCGAAATTTAGGTCCTTATACATTCTGAAAATTCGAATTTTGGCAAGAACATCCATATAAATCCATGTCATTGCACATATACTCAACATTAAATCACATAAACTCAACCCCATAACACATTTAGCAAAATCAGCCCCTTAAATGCCCAAATTCGAAACCCTAACATCACAACATCATGCATTTTCGAAATTATTGCAAGAAGTCTTAAGGGTGGGGGTAGATATTGCTTGAATGTTAGCCCAAAGAAATAGTTACACTTGCCTTCACCAATCTACCAACAAATTTCGAACAAGAAGAGGAGATGAGAGTGGAACTTCAACCAAACACCAAGCTAAGCACCTAGGGGAGCTTCTCCGGTGGCTGGGACGGCGGCAGGCGGCGGTTGGAGGGGTTGGACGGCTTCTTCAAGGGAGAGGGGAGAAGTGGGCGGCTAGGGCTAGGGTTTGGGAGTTAGGGTTTGTGTCTTGATTTTAATTGAAATGTTTTAATGATAGTGTAAATTAAAAGTGTAGTGTATTGTGTGTAGTGTTTTAAAATTTCACTTGTACTAGCAAAAGTACTACTTGTACTATTAAAACTTTTTATCTCAAACTTTTTTGCTATTTTCAAACTTCTAAATTTAAAATTTCAACTCTCAACATTTTAATTGAAATTCCACTAACCCGAATTTAATAAAATCCTATTTTATGGAAAATTTAGGAAATAACCCAAGAAAATGATAAAATTGCTTTTTGACCCCTAAAAATTCAAAATTTGCATTTTTGGCCAAAACCCCTCTTTTACCTCTAACTTAAAATCTTAAAATTAAAAATCTTGAAAATAAACCACCGAAGCCCACCGTCGTCGCCTGCCTGGATAAAAATTACTAACTAAACAATTCAAGGCATTTAATTCAAATAAGTCAAGCAAGGCTAACTTTAACTGAAACTTAAACAATTAACTCCAAGAAATTTAAAATATAAATACTGAAAATAATTTTAGGCATGATTTTCAAATTTTAGAAGTTCTTGGTGCTACAAAATCGCCCAGAGTTCTGCACGGACATTGGACCCCAAACCAATGAACTCACTAAAAAACGCCAAGACCCTACCAGAAGAATCCCGGACAACCCCCCCCCCCCCCCCATACACGACTCACCCGGGTTACCTCTCGAGCTCCCATCCACATTGAGCTTGAAGGACCCAGGTGGAGGCCTCAACCAACGGATGATCGCAGTCTAGTGAATCCGTTGGAGGCCGACCGAAATGCTCATCTTCCTCGCATCCTGCAAAACCCCCAGCCAAAGACGGGGCTTGATAACAGTTGCGGAATGAGCAAGTCTCAAATAAGACAAAATTTGGAACTTAACCTTCTCCGCAGAGTAGGGTAATTGATGGTGCTTAGTATCATTGCGTGCAGTCCAGAGGAACCAAAGCACGACAAAAGGAATGAATTCCCTCACATTACCCCTCGGAGACCACTCGCGACCCCTTTTCCAAGCACTGAGAAACAAACTAAAGTTCTCAGTGGCAGGGATGCGAACTCTAAAGATAGCCCCAAAGAAATGCCACACAGAGCGGGCGATGGGACCGTCGATGAAAATGTGAGTGAATGTCTCCGACATCTCACAGCACTGGCATTTGGACACAAGGGAGAAACCCCGCTGCTGGAGAACCTCATCCACAGGCAACCATCGATGCCAAAACCTCCACAGAAAGAAGGACATGGTGGGCCTCATCCAGTGTCCCCAACAGGGATTAAAGATATCCGAGACCGATCCTCTCGGTCTGACCTGCTCCCAAGCAGATCTCACAGAAAAGGCACCATCGGTGCTGTGGATCCAGATAGTCGCATCCGGCTCATCCACCAAAACAGGAATCTGAACGATCTCCTCCGCCACCGAGGGAGTGACGACAGCGCAAAGGAGATCAAAATCCCAGTCTCCCTCCAAAAGGAAGCTGAAAACACGCACACACCGATCCCCTCTGACATTACACCTGCTCGACAAAGGGGCATCACCCAACCAAGTATCATCCCAAAAAGAGACATCCCCAAGACCAATCCTCCACCGGATACCAGGCTCCGCACGAGGTCTAATCTGGAGCAAACGCCTCCAAGTGGGGGAAATGGCTCCACGAGAAAGAGCACAAATAGGGCTGACAGTCCGGCAATACTTCCTCGAAAGGAATCTCGCCCAGAGAGAGGAACCCTACCGGAATCTGAACCACAGCTTCATGGAAAAGCTGTCAACAATGTCCTTGAGCCTGCGAAAACCCAGGCCTCCTTCTTTCACAGGGAGACAGGCGCGAGACCAGCGGGCCCAGTGCCACTTCTTCTCTAAGGGTCTGGAGCCCCAAAGAAAAGCATTGAAAATACGCTCCAATTTCTCCAAAACAGCTAAAGGAGGCTGGATCACCTGGCAGAGATGGATCGGGATCGAAAGGAGCACACTGCGGATCAGCGTCATCCTACTCCCAGGAGCAAGGGAACGGGACTCCCAGCCCTCCAGCTTTTTCCGGACCGACTGCAGAAGAGGCTCAAAGAGAGAGAACTTGTGGTTCCCACGGAAAAGCGGAGCTCCAAGGTATTTCAAGGGCAGATGCCCCTCCGCAAATCCAGTGATTTGCAGCAAACGGGAGCGGCGACGAGCGGTCCAGCCCGGAGGAAAGATCATAGCACTCTTGGCCACATTAACAAGCTGGCCCGAGCAATTTTCATAGTGAGCCAGAAAATCTTTGAGACGCTGAAGACCCCGGGATCCCCCATTGGCAAAAATAATGACATCGTCAGCATAGGCCAAATGGGAAATCGGCAAATCACACCCAGACCGATACCTCAAATCAGCATGCTGAAGGAACAACCGATCCAAGCCACGGGACAGATACTCCGCTCCAAGAACAAAGAGGAGGGGAGATAACGGGTCACCCTGTCTCAAGCCCCTCGAGGAAGCAAAGAAACCAGCAGGGGTGCCATTGACATTAACCGAGAACTTGCAAAAAGAAATGCAAGCCCTCACCATTCTCACAACCTGCTCCGAAAAACCAAACCTTCGGAGGACATCCAGAAGAAAAGACCATTGGACTCTATCATAGGCCTTAGACATGTCCAATTTCAGAATGACATTACCACCACGGGCAGGGAGATTAAGACTGTGAGTGAGCTCATGCGCGAGAAGGATATTGTCAGCAATCATCCGCCCCGGCACAAAGCCACTCTGACTTTGAGAAACGAGTCTCCCCACCACCGACCGCAGACGAGAGTATAAAAGCTTCGAGATAATCTTGTTGGAAACATTACACAAGCTGATGGGACGGAAGTCCGTCCAAGCTTGCGCACCCTCGACTTTGGGGATCAAAGTGATCGTGGTGGCAGTGAAGCCCTGGGGCATAAGAGATCCCCGAAAGAAATCAAGGACAGCGTCCATGACATCTTGCTGCACAAAATCCCAGCAGCTCTGAAAAAAAGCCGAAGAAAACCCATCGGGGCCCGCCACACTATCCCGAGGGATGGAAAAGATGACAGCACGAACCTCCTCCAAGGAAGGTTCGGCAGCAAAGCTATGGTTCTCCTCCTCCGAAATCTCCGAGAAGAAGCCAGAAAAATCCGGAAGATCCAGGACAAAAGGATCTCCAGTGAGAAGGCGCTCGAAATAGGCAGCCCCTGACTGCTTGATGAGACCAGGAGAGGTGAGGCAATTACCATCCTCCCAAATATGAAAGATCTTATTAACCACATTATTCTTTTTCACCATGTTGTGGAAAAGCTTCGTATTCCTCTCCCCGTCCTCAAGCCAATTACAAGCAGCTTTCTGCTTCCAAAAATCCGCTTCCATAGCGGTGACTCTAGACAGCTCCTCATTGCATCTGGACAAGAGGGTCCAGCTATGCTCAGAGGAATCCGCTTCACAGGCAGCCTCAGCCAGTCTAACCGACCTCTCCGCCTCAGCGATCTTATCAAAAAGGTTCCCAAAAACATCTCGGTTCCACCACTTGAGGTGGCCTTTCAACCGTTTCAGCTTGGCAAAGAGCCTGGGCATGCCTTGCAAAGCGCAGGGCATGTTCCAGTTCAGCCTAACGGTTTGAAGGAACCCCGGGTGCCGAGTCCACATGCTCTGGAACCGAAACAAGCTCGGCCCCCGAGCAAAGACAGGAGCAGACAACAAAAGAGGACAATGATCCGAAACCGTGTGACTGAGGTGTTCAACCCTGATAGAGTTGAAATGGTCACCCCAATCCACAGAAACAAAAACTCTGTCAAGACGCTTCCAAATGGACTTATTCGTCCAAGTGAACGAAGAGCCCTCAAAACCAGCGTCAACCAGTGCAGACTCCAAAACAAAATGATTAAACTCGTCCATGGGGAGCTGCCTCCCACCAGAAGAGCCAAGACACTCGGAGGCATCCCTCACGACATTAAAATCCCCCCCGACAAGCCAAGGACCACCAACAGGCTTGACCTGCAGCAAAGAAGCCCACAAGTCGCGCCGTAAGATGTAGTCACACTTGGCATACACGAAAGAGCAAAAAACAGGGGTCGGCAAAAAAGGAGCCGACACGCGAAGATGGAGGAACTGAGCGTGATCAAGGACACACTCCGCCTTCACATCGTCCGCCAAAAAAACCCAAATATGACCAGAGACATTCGACAGAACTCTCTGGAAACCAAGGCGACGGGTCATGAAGCGCTGGTCAAGGGCAATCATCGGCTCCAAGATAGCCAAGATCTTGACACGCTTCTCTTTCACCAAGGCATGTAGCCTCTCCTGGGACTCAGAGCTCCTGAGTCCCCTGATGTTCCAAATTAGGCACTGCATTTGGAACAGGTGGAGTAAGGTCCCGTCTTCTTTCTAGACTCCTGGCGAGTCTGCTGTCGCTTCGTGTCAGAACGAAGCGTTCTCTTGGAGGGTGAGACAGAGAAATCAAAATCCTCATCATATCTTCCAAAATCTCTCCCATCACACGATTCAGTCCCACAGAAGGAACTTGAGTCGTCCTCGCTGACAAAGTCAGTGATCGGATCAACGTCCTGACAAATAGTACCCTGCTGAGAGACAAGCCCCTCAAAGAACGGGGCGGAGGACTCCACAGGAGTCCCAGGAAGCGAGGGGATGGAGTGGCTACTGTGATTCAAAGTACAAGTATCATTAGCCTCAAAGGCAGGCACAGGAACAACCTTCGGGAAACCAAGCTCCATCTCACCAACCACTGAAGAGGCACCAACCTCTTCCTCCACCTGACGAGCCCAAGAAAGGGCCAAGCAGGGGTCAGATCCCTCATGGGGAGCGACAACAGACTGCGGGTTAGGAGCACCAGCATCTCCTCCCATCGCAGTATCACTGGACCCAGAAGCAATGTCCATAACAACATCTCCATCCACATGGAGATCTGGACTCTGCTCAGTAGGTTCGAAATGAGCCTCAGTCAACTCAGAGCGACAAAGCTCAGGCTCCTCAGGTAAAGACTCAAGAACTTGGAAGGCATTCTGAATACGCGAGACAGCCTGAGGAGGTGGCCGCCGCTGCTGGTTACGCCTTCTCTTCTTGGTGGTCCAATTGCCCGCCTCGGGAGCAAAAGGAGCAGGGCCCTCCGGGGCCACTGAAGGACCCGCCTCCTGAGGCTGCGGAGGAGGATTCCTGATCACAACCTTTTCCTTCCCAACGAAAGGCTTTGGACGAGGAGGTCTTGGGTTCTTCCCATGGGAATAGCACACAGAGGTAGAATGACCCAACATCTTGCAATCAGTGCAGAAGGACGGGACCTTCTCATAAACTACCTCTATCCCTTGGGTGTGCTCACCCCATCCAACCCACACATGCTTAATTCGCTCGTCAAGCACGTTCATTTCCACACAAACCCGGGCAAAAGCCCCTCTCCATCTCTCCGCCGTATGCTCATCCAATTTAATTGGATTCCCAAGAATTCTGGCGATGGCATACAGGCTCTTCTTGTTATATAAGTGTAATGGAAGCTCAGGGAATCGGACCCAGACAGGGGCAATAGGCGACTCTTCCTCAAACTTGAATTCAGGGGTCCACTTGGAAAAGCGGATCCCAACTGTTCCCACAAAAATCCCTCCCTTCGTCCAAAGACGAGCAAAATCCTCTTCACAAGAAAGAGTGATGACCAAATATCCCCGAGGGAGGAATTTCAGAGTAAAAGAAGTCTTAAAACCCATTTGAAAAAAGGCAGTTGAAATCATGCTATTGGGAGCAGTGGACCGATTCCCCGTAATTTTGCCCACCAAGGCAAACTTAAAAGGCTCAATAAGGGATGAAATTACCTCATCCGGGAATTGAATACCCGGTTTTCCATCCCGAAAAGTTGGCTCCGGAAGATCCTCCAACGAATTGATCACATCTGCAAAGCTCTTCCTCGAAACTCGAGGAGATGGAGGCACTAGAGCATCCCGAAAAGAAACAGGGACAGAATCAGCAATTTTGGAGGTAGATTTGACCGGCTGGTCAACAATTGTGACTTGAGGATCCAAGTCAACCATGTGGACTTCTCCCTCTCAAATTTTGACTAGAGAATCAATAATTTTGACTGGGTTGACTGCAAAGTCAACAATTTGGACTTCTTTGACCAAGGGGTCAACAATTTTGACCGAGTTGACCAAGTCAACCATTTGACTAGAAGCTTGACCAATTTTGACCATGGGGTCATCTATTTTGACTGGGTTGACCACGAGTTGACTCGCAAAGTTGACACAGTGAGTGTGGCCGCGTGACTCGTCCGAGTTGACTCGGAAGTCACCGGTCGGAGTACCACCGAGGGCCGGCGAGGTGGTGGAGAAAACGAATTTGGGGTCCATGTGTGCAGACTCGGGCGGCAGGAGGGTGTCAAAAGCCTGACTCGGATCAAAACTCGGCGAGGGGGCTCGGATTTGGGCGTTTCCGATCGACGGCATAAAACCAGAAATTGAGGGATGGGAAATGAAGGTAGGGTTCAGGCCATGGTGAGGGATGAAGGAATTGGAAAAAGGCGGAGCCACGGCGGAGAAATTAGGGAAGAAGATAGTCGGGGCTAGGGTTTTAGGGCCACGAATGGTAGATCCGATTTGCAGCTCAGATGGAGAGGGGATTGGGAATGGGCTTGGGTGCATCTGGAAAGTATTTTGAAGAGGATTCCAAATCGGGGCTTGGTTAGAGCAATAGACGCCTGAGCTCGCCGGAATCGAGGAAAGAAAGAACGGGCTCGACGTGATCAGTGCAGGCGTGGTTTCAGAAGCAAATCCCACCAAAATCGGGGAAGGAGAAGGAACGGGGGAGGGCAAACCTTGATCAGGAAGGAAAGACGAATCTAAAGACATTTCTGGAATGCCGGAAAACCCATCGGCCGTCGAACTGGTCGGAGAAGACGAAGAGCTCGGGATTTCGGGAGGCGATTTGGCCGGCCAAACGACGTCCATTTGGCCTGAAATTTTAACAGCAACTTCATCTCGACGAGGCGCTTCCGATGAGGTGGTCGGCCGGCCGGGAACCGGCGGCGGCATGGGCGGCGACGGCAGCTACTAAAAAAGGCAAGGAGGGGCATATTTTGGGAAAGAAAAAACTTTTTCAACAGGGACTTTTTTAAACTAGGCTTTTAATTGTCGGTTTAGGGTTTAGGGGTTTAGGGTTTTAGGTTTTAGGGTTTAGGGTTTAGGGTTTAGGGTTTAGGGTTTAGGGTTTTAGGGTTTAGGGTTTAGGGTTTTTTTTTTTTTTTTTTTTAAGGAAAAACACCGCCGGAAGCGGGGGGGTTAGGCAGACCCCTACCAGTATATAGACATAAAAAGAAAATACAAGAAAACCTAAAGGAGGAGGGGGACTAGACCAAGACCTCCTCAAAAGGCTATACAAAGCAAATAAAAACATCATAACATCTAGGGAATCAAGAGATAAAAAATCCATAGCAACCCTAGAAACTATATCAGTGATAACAAAAAACAGCAACCTCTAGCGAAAGAGACACCAGAAGCCTTCCATATCAGCAAAAAATCAGGAACATCCACAGCTCCAGCTAGCCAATAAAAGACCAGGCAAAGAAGCACGGATGAGGAACATCAGTCGAAATCCATTACGCTAGCAATGCGGACCCCAGAAGTCAGCGAGAGCGACAAAAAAATAACAACAAAGCGGGTGGTCAGATCTATGCAAGAAAAGGACCAGTAGACCAGGTCAACTGAGAAGTCACTGTGCAAAAGAGGTCGCCAGATGAAAGAAAAGGTAACCGCAAACCAGTTGACCCAAGCAAATAATTAACGGGGATGTGAATGACTGAGACCAACCACATCCAATAGCTAGACAGCCCCAGAGAAGCAGAGGGCAGCAGAACTCAAGAGTAGCAAAAAACCCATAAAGGCAGAGTCGGCCAAGGAGAAAAATCCCCAAATGCGCCCGACAAATCCTAACCCACTGAGGAGCAGTAAGGCCAAGAATGAACTGCAAAAGACCTCCAAAAGATCCGGAAAGAGACCGGAAAGGTGAACCTGCAAAGAGAATAAATATCTACATATATCTAAATATAGGATGACCTAGACCAAAAAAGGGGGCCAAACAAAGAAAAAGAGAAGCCCAAGAGAGACGGCTATAGTCGCGTGAGGCTATAGGAGAGCGTGAGGCTCAATGTGAAACTAAAGCAAAAGAAAAGCCCTGGAGAGACAGACAGGGCCTGGACAGCAATGTGAGAGGAACTGGCCAATCCATCTCCTGGAGGAAGCAAAGCTAAAGAGCAGGGAGACTGACAAACTCCAAATACTCCGGAGAGAAGCCGGAGAGCATGAACCTGCAAAGAAAAATATATAGCTACATATATCTAAATCTAGGATGACCTAGATCAACAAGGAGATCAAAGAAAGAAACAGAAGGCCCAATAGAACCGGCTATCAGTGAGCGTGAGGCTCTAAGAAAACCTAGCTCTAAGGTAAGGAAGCCCGGAAGAATCAGAACGGGCCAAGGGAGCAATATGAGTGGGTAAGGGAGCACCAAACTCATCTAAAAACTGCCTGTGATCATGAGCATGCCACGCCAGCGCATCAGCCACCGAATTCCCTTCCCTATACACATGAGAGAAATGAACCAGCCTATTCCTCACCAAAATACACGTCCGCGACACAATATGATTCTCCGAAACAAAGTTCGATTGCGACGCTCCGAAACACCATTAAGCTGAGGTGTCATATAAATTTTTTAAACTTCCGCTGCACCGGGTATCAATCCTGATTGATCTGATCGCCGCGTTCTCCAACAGTGGTATTAGAGCCAGGTTACTCAGATCAAGCGATTAAATTAAGCGATTGTACAAAATTTTTTAAGCCTCGGTTTTTGAAACAAAATAAATATTTTAAAAAATAAAAATTTTTTTCGGGCAAAACCCGGGCAGCGATCGTCGCTGCCCTAGGGGCAGCCGGGCAGCCCGGCCCGACCCCATTAGGGCGCGGGCAGCCCGGGAATGTCCCGGGCGGCCCGCGGGAAAAATTAATTTTTTTTAATTTTTAAATTAAATTTTAATATGTTAAAATTCTATTTTTGGTCCGATCGAAAATTGTTTTTGATTGGTCCACGAGGCGTCGGATCGAATTGTTCGAGTCCGAAAATTTTAAAATTGATTTTTGGATAAATTTGAATTTTTGGAAAATTTAAATATTTTATCCGTTAAATTGAATTTTGAAATTAATTATTTTTGGTACAATTGATGATAAGATATGATCTTATGGATATATTGAGTAAAATATGATTTTATGTATAAAATTGGATTTTATAGATAAAATATGATTTTATTTGATAAAAAGATAAAATATGATTTTGTATGTAAAATAAGATTTTATGTATGAAATATGATTTTATCCTTTTAAATTTAAATTGCCATTGCATGTTATCCAATAAATTAATTTTGAATTAAATGTTATTGGATAAGGATGATCGATTGCCATGACCAATTTTGTAGGTGTATGTTAGGAATTTACATTTGTTTTTATTGTTGTTGGTTTTATTAATGGGCCTGGTTTATGGCCCAATATGAATGTCATATGTAATAAAAGTGGGCTTGGTTTATGGCCCGTTCCCACCCCTTAAAAATGTATCCCCTACTTATCATTCTTATTTATTGTAAATACATTAGATTTAGTGGGAGATGAAGATTTGAAGATGGTGGTGGGCCCAACAGACAATAAAGACAGAAGAAATGTAAATTGGAAGCTCAATGTAATAGGATTTGCATTGCATACTGCATATTACCTAGGATTGGACTAAGACTCGTGATTGGCAACCACGGGTCGATTAGAAATGGAATCGATCATCCTATATAATATGTGATATTATAGTTGTATGCATATTTTAGACAAAATTGTGTGAATCCGACAAGCATACAAAATTTTAAAAAATGATGAGACAAATTTTCATAATTAAAATCCCTCATTTTAAATATGATTTAAAATTGATATCAAGATAAATAAAGGAAATTTAAATTTGTTTAAATGTTCCTACCTTCCATCAATGATCAATGTATAAGATGCTACCCGCGGATACGGTCCGGCTCATATTATTGGGGGGCCCGTTCGTCGGAAAGCTGTACATTGGATCGACACATGTTGTAAGTTGGGTGGAACTCCCATGGGATCGGCTCATATTATTGGGGGATCCACATGACGACCGTCCATCACAACTTAATATTGATGGGTCATCTTGACATTTCACAATAAACGGCGTCATATTACTGGGCCCTTATTGGACATGAGGTAAAAACGTGGAGGTTGCTTTGAAAGCAATTGGGCTCTACCTTTTGAAAATTATGGTTGGCTGATATTATTCGGGACCATAGATTGTCAATTGGACTCCATGTTCTCACTAAGGAAAACAGTTTCCCGTTTTCACTAGAGGGTAGTGAAATCGTTAAAATAGTGGGAGTGAGATTCATAAAATAAATTTCGCCTATTTTATGTCTTAGTAAATTGCTTAAACAATCACTGATATTTGTCTGTTTCTTTTCAGTATTTCATAAGATGAATTCGCGTAATCCACTTTTCTCGATCCTCGAACAAAATAAGTTGACTGGCGCAAACTATACGGAATGGTTCCGTAAGTTGAAGATTGTCTTGACTTCGGAGAAGATGCTCTACGTGTTAGAAAGATCTCCTCCGAAGGAAGCACCAGCTGACGTAAGTCCGGAAGAGTTAGCCAAACTTGATACATAGTGGGACCATGATATCAAGGCCAAATGCTATATGCAAGCCTCGATGTCTGATGAACTCCAGAGGCGATTTGAGGACACCGTGAATGCTGCTGACATTCACGTTCAACTCAAGGAACTTTTTGGGGCTCAATCGAGGGCTGAAAGGTTCGCTACTGTAAAGGAGCTAATGACATGTCTCATGCGTGAAGGGACTTCGGTCCGTGATCATGGGGTACGAGTGATTTGGCTCATACAGAAGTTGGTAACCCTTGATTTGGTGTTGGAGCATGAACTCAACGTGGACTTACTACTTCTGTCTCTTCCTTCTTCGTTTGACGGATTTGTGGTGAATTTCAATCTGAACAAGATAGAGGCCTCCCTTGAAGAGATGGTCAATATGCTTGTGACATATGAATCCACATTAAAGAAGGATAAACCGGCTTTCTTGGTGGGCTCCTCTTCTTCTGCTAAGAAGGGGCCAAGTACAAAGGGTAAGAAACGTTCTGCCCCACCCAAGAAAATCGAACCCGAGAAGAAGTACAAGACAAAGGCTTCAAACATGGAAAAATCCAAGGATGTTTGCCATTACTGCAAGAAGCCCGGTCATTGGAAGCGTAACTGCAAGGAATATCTAGAGCAGTTGCGAACTGCGAAGGGTATGTTCTATATTGAAATAAATGTTTCACTTAATACTACTTCTTGGGTATTGGATACCGGATGTGGATCTCACATTTGCAATGATTTGCAGGTGATGACAAGAAGTCGCAGGCTTAGAATGGGTGAGACCCAGCTGAGGCTCGGAAATGGTTCCAGAGTTGAAGCTAAAGCTGTGGGAGATGTTTATTTAATTTTGCAGAACGGTTTTAAGTTACTTTTAAGATATGTTTTATTTGTTCCGGATTTGATTAAAAACATTATTTCTGTTTCTATGCTTGATAGAGATGGTTATTCTTGCAATTTTGTGAATGGGATTTGCAATATTTACAAGAATGAATGTTTAATTGAAAATGGACAACTTGAAAACGATCTATACAACTTAAAACTAAAAGACGTTCCAATAAATTATGTTGATAAACCGGCAACAACAAACAAAAGGAAAATCGATAGCCAAAACCCGGCAAACCTTTGGCACGCTAGGCTAGGTCATATTTCCTCAAGGAGGATGAACAAGCTAGTGGGAGAGGGCATGTTTGATATGTCTGATATTAACTCTCTACCTACTTGTGAATCCTGCCTAAAAGGAAAAATGACTAAATCTCCTTTTAAGGGGAAACCTGAGAGTAGTCAAAATCTGTTGGATTTGATCCATACAGATGTTTGTGGTCCATTTAGAGTTGGTACTCAATATGGCCACACCTACTTCATTACCTTTACTGATGATTATTCTAGGTATGGGTATTTATATTTAATGAAATATAAGTCTGAAGCATTTGAAAAGTTCAAAGAATTCAAGGCTGAAGTATAAAACAAGCTAGGTAAAAGTATTAAAGCACTTCGATCGGATCGAGGTGGAGAATACTTGAGTACCGAGTTTTTGGACTATCTAAAAGATAATGGGATTCTCTCTCAGTGGACTCCTCCAATGACACCACAGCTTAATGGTGTATCGGAGCGTCGTAATCGAACTTTGTTGGACATGGTTCGGTCCATGATGAGCTTTACTGAGCTTCCACCTTCGTTTTGGGGCTATGCGCTTGAAACGGCGGTATTGTTGTTGAACAACGTCCACACTAAAGCAGTGGACAAAACACCATACGAGTTATGGAATGGCAAAGCTCCTAAGTATTCGTACTTGAGGATTTGGGGATGTCCTGCTTACGTGAAGCGGAAAGTGGGAGATAAGTTGGATAGTCGATCCAGCTTATGTTATTTTGTAGGGTATCCGAAGAATTCAATCGGATATTATTTCTATTATCCTGCTGAAACAAAGGTGTTTGTTTCAAGGAATGCCACCTTCTTGGAGAAGGAGTTCTTATTGGATAAGAAAGGCGAGATGATGGAACTCGAAGAAATTCGAGAAGAACCCGAAATACAAAATAACGATCCTACACCTCAGGAACCATTGATAGACACGCCTGTACCTAGAAGATCCGAGAGGACTTCTAGACCTCCTATTCAATATGGTCTTCTTCTTGAAGGGGATCAAGATGAACCCGATGTTGGATGTGATCCAAGAAACTTCAAGGAAGCAATTTCTGATGCAGATTCAAATTTATGGCTTGAAGCTATGCAGTTGGAAATAGATTCGATGCATACAAACCAAGTTTGGTCTTTAATAGATCCTCCCGATGGAATTGTTCCAATAGGGTGTAAATGGATCTACAAGAGAAAGCTTGGGCCTGATGGTAAGGTATTGACCTACAAGGCGCGATTGGTGGCAAAAGGTTATACTCAAAGACAAGGAGTTGACTATGATGAAACCTTTTCACCAGTTGCAATGTTCAAGTCCATAAGAATCCTTATTGCCATAGCTGCATGGTATGACTATGAGATATGGCAAATGGATGTGAAGACTGATTTTCTTAATGGAGACATTAAGGAAGAAATCTATATGAAGCAGCCTGAGGGGTACACATCCATGGGAAGCGAGCATAAGGTATGCAAGCTTCAGAGATCAATTTATGGTCTAAAACAAGCATCAAGAAGTTGGAACCAGAAATTTGATGAAACTATAAAAGATTTTGGTTTCATCAAGAATCCGGAGGAACCATGAAAGTAGTTAAGGATGCTTTGACATTCTTAGTACTTTATGTTGATGACATCCTACTCATTGGGAATGATGTAGGGATGTTGCAGTCAACAAAGATATGGTTATCAGGTAGATTCTTGATGAAGGATTTGGGTGAGGCATCCTATATTCTAGGGATACAGATCTATAGAGATAGATCTAAGAGAATGATAGGACTCACTCAGTCAACCTACATCAACACCATATTGAAACGGTTTTCAATGGATGGGTCCAAGAGAGGACATCAACCCATGTGTCATGGAGTTTCTCTATCCAAGTCTATGTGTCCCAAGACGGATGAAGAGATAGAGAAAATGACACATGTACCATATGCGTCAGCCATAGGTAGTATCATGTATGGGATGATATCTACCAGACCGGATGTAGCATTTGCTCCGAGTGTCACGAGCAGATATCAAGCTAATCCCGGTCAAATGCATTGGAAAGCCGTGAAGGACATTCTTAAGTACTTACGAAGGACTAAGAATATGTTCATGGTATATGGAGGAAGAGAACTAAAATTGGAAGGCTATACCGACTCTAGCTTCCAAAGTGACGTGGATGACTCGAAGTCAACCTCTGGATTTGTGTTCATGCTCAATGGCGGTGCTGTCTCTTGGAAGAGTTCCAAGCAGGACACCACAGCGGATTCCACCACTGAAGCAGAATACATTGCAGCATCAGCTGCTGCTAAAGAGGCCGTTTGGATGAGGAATTTCGTCCAAGAGTTGGGCGTCATTCCTGAAGTTGTTGGTCCAGTCCCGGTGTACTGTGACAACACGGGTGTCGTTGCTCAGGCAAAGGAACCAAGGTCTCATCAAAGATCCAAACACGTACTGAGGAAATATCACATCATCCGGGAGATTGTGGAAAGAGGAGACATCACTGTCGAAAGAGTGGCCTCTGCAGACAATATCGCTGATCCACTTACTAAGCCCTTGCCAGGACCATTATTTGACAAACATCGCGAAGCAATGGGTCTACGTAGTATGACTAGTTGGCTTTAGGGAAAGTGGGAGATTGAAAGAGTGGGTGCCCGGTGAGCCAACTTATGGCTAAGGGCTTTGATGACTCTTTGTGTAAACAATCTTTTGTTTAATATTATTTACACTTTTATTAATGGCAATGACTTTATCTTTCTTCATATTGTTATATTGTGATATACTATTGTTGTTTTGATAAAGACCTTGAATATACTATAGTGTATGTAAGATGTGGTAGAACATGGAGATGTCTATCATGAAACACATCTTATAGTCACTGTATATTCTAAACTGTTCCTAGTCGATTGAGCCGTCCGATAATAAGGATAAGGATCGCTCGAGTTTGAGACTAGCATTTGCGATGCGGAGTACCACGTTTCATTGGTAAGGAACATAGAGATGTTCGAAGCATGCAAATGGATATTCATACGATGAATGATCGAACTACCCTATCCGGACTTTCCAAGTGGTTATCACTTATCGAGTGAATAAAGTCCGCGGTTTTGGTTGTACACCATTAGTCCTTACTACTTGAAACATCATTGAGACTCTATATGCTAGTACTGTGCTTTGAATCGTTTACCGACTCTATTGGGGTCATCAGGTGTCGGGATTGGGTATAGTTATAACACATATAGGAGTCGATGCTTTGTTGTCAAGGATTCACCACATACTTGCGAGTGTGGATATCCTATGCGATCTGAGGAGATATTAGTGTGACGAATCTCTGGCCAGAGTACATGATGTGTTTTAAGAAATGGTTTCTTAGTAGCACATGCGATGTCACTATTTGATCTTCAAGATGTATTGCATAGTTATCGAATCTCGAACGACTCTCGATTTACCAATGGTTGTTGATTCGATCGGGATATATGGATGAAGGGACCGTACTGTACGCTAACCAAAATCTATTGGTTCTTGTAGGCACTATCAGTGATACCTAGGGAATTATGGGGCGATGTTGCTAGGCGCTCTTACCATGATTCGATGGGCAAGTCGGAAATTGTTGTTCCGAGTCACAAGGAGTTGTGAGCCCACGGCTAGCTGTATCCCTGAACCATTGAGGGTCACACAGGGTAATGGATTTTTAATCCCCGTTGAGATAGTTAAATTTAAAGAGTTAAATTTAATGAACAAAGAAGTTGGACTTCTTAATTAAGAGTAGAGGAGTAAGATTTCCTAAAATGACATAGGGATGGGCATTTTTGGAAACCACTGAATTCGGATTCAGAAAAATTTATCTTGACTTTAAAAGGTGCAGAAATGGTTTCTGTGCATATTGGTGAAATCGGTTTATCAATCGGAGTCACGATGAATTTTATATTAATTTCTGAACATGCGGGCTTTGCTTGTCGGGCTTGAACTTATGACTAATGGGCCCTAAGCTGTTAGTGGCCTACATTATAAATAAGTTATTGCAGTACAGAAATTAGATACAACAACAGGCATAATTTTCGAAATTAACTAGGGTTTTGAGACCTAGTGGCCGCCGCCCCCCTCTCCCCTCTCTGCTCGTAAAATCCAGTCTGTGAATTTTGAATTGCAGTCTGGTTTAACGGATCAAATTCGTTAATCTCTTCGTAGAAACTTCTGATAGATTTTCTAGTGCAATCTATCAGAGGGATTAAATATCCGTTCGTGGACCTGATTGAAGAACAGTTCGTCCATCAGTTCCAGGGATATACAACAAGAGCAGAGCAATCTGTTGGTGTCCATAATCTCGCTTCGAGATTGGAGGTAAAAATTTATAATTGTTATTTAATTTTTACACACACAATTTAATCGTAAGGTTGATACCCATTATGGAATCGTTCCATATAAAATTTTTAAACTTCCGCTGCACCGGGTATCAATCCTGATTGATCTGATCGCCGCGTTCTCCAACATTGTTTGATACTTAGAGGCTATCTAATCCAATAAGTGGATAATAACTCGTGGTATAATTTGACTTGAGGTGTAAATATGGATCTCCTAGTCGTTGCGTCTGGGATAGAAAAGGTGGATTAATCCGTTGGAAGATTTTAACTAAGAATTAAAATTTTGATAGAATCAAGAATGCCTAAGATACAAAGTATAAATTGGTTAATGTATAATTGGGATCTGTGTAGTTGCCTATTTGGATTCTTCATATTATTGGATAACATCTTGGAGCTGAGCAACAATGGATTATATGGTTATATATTTTCTTATCAAGGATTAATTTAGATTTATTTAGAGTAATGGGTCAATCAATCCCAAGTTGAGGAGAGTCATTTGTTCCACTTAAAGGTTAGCTGAACTAGAGTCGATGCTTAAGAGAATTTTAATCATCCATAGAGGCGTTGTGAGATGTAGTAACTAATAAGGGATTGAGCATAGTCCAAGAGAATTAAGCAAATCATTGCTAATAAGTGACGTAGATCTTTAGTGTAACGCCCCAAAATTATCTTAATGGACTTTATTTGAGATAATCAAAGATTTTAGAAGTCGAGGGCCGATTCGATTTTGATCAGGGACTAAAATGCAATTTTTAGAATTTTCAGGGACTAAAACGCAATTATGGGAATTGTTAGATATTTAAGAGGCTTTGACTCTTTCTTTCCACTCCATATTCTTCCCCTACACCGTCTCTCACCATGGAAACCGACCCAACAAGCTTCCAAGCTTTGGGATTTCCATTTTAGCTCGATCCGTCCGTTGGAAATTGATCTGAAGTTGATATTTGCGATCACAGCGACGAGTGCTCCGTTTGGAAGTAAGTTTATCTTATTTCTGAGAGGTTTGAATTTTTGGTTGTCTTTAGAATTGATTTATATTCGGAGAGGATGATTATGAGATAGCTGTGATAGTATATCTAAGACGGTTCGAAGAAATAACGACGATTGGATTTGATATGAATTTTCTTATGAATTTCGAATTTGGGGGATTTTGAGATGTGTTGGGTTTAGATTGGAAATGATGTTTGTTGATTGAATTGAGTTTATTGAATTGATATCTTGCTGTCTGCGTTTCCGGTTTGATCAGTTTATATCCGTTATGCCGTCAGTTTGAGTTTTGGACATTGTTTAATATTTTGATCATATAAAGTTTGATTGAGCTTTTGGATGTCGATATTGATCCTTATGACTTCTTCTGTTAGATTGAAGTAAAGTCAACAGAGTTTCGAGATAGTATCTTTGGTCAGTTTGGAAGATTGAAGTCGGTACAATATCGATTTTCTTATTTATCGATCGAAGAAGTTTGATTGAGTTTTGATTGAATTTGATTGGGTATTGATTATTATCCTTATTATTGATTTCAGATTGAAGTACCTTTGAAGCGAATAAGGTAAAAGACGACTTAGAATTGAATGGAATGATTAACTCGAATTAGAATTTATTCGAGTGTTCCGAAGAAATCACATACTTGCTTGATTGAATGTTTATTTGAATGCATGAGATTATATATGCATTTATATTGACGAAATCATGTTTGAATGATTATTTGAATTGATGAATGAAAGCATGATTGAATGCTTATATGAACTGATGATTGAAATGATATTAGAATACATGAGATGACATATGCATTCTTATTGAGCCTTGATTCATTTCAATTTGATTAGACGATCTAGAGATTGTAGTTGAGTGACCTGGTTGGAGATTTTATACCTTGTCAAATAAAATCTCTATAATGCTCTGGAGTCTAGAGGATTAAAATATGCCTCGTCCATCTCGAGAGGGGAGTTCGGTGTGATTGTTGGATATTTTAACCTCGGGATCCCAAACCGAAGAAAGAAAGAAAGAAGAATTCCATTTGATTATCTGAGTCTGATAATCCAGAAGTTTTAAAGACATGCATATCATTTTAATTCAGTACTTGGATTAATTACTTGAATTATATCTTGATGTGATAGATATATGGAAGTTGATACATGTCATGACTTAATATGTTTACTTGATTTAAATCTGAAGTTGATATATGACTGTTGTGAAATTTTTTCGCAAGCGTACGAGTGTCAAGTTTTAGTATAGTGAAAGAGAGAGTGTCGATCCCACAGGGAGTAAAATGAAAAGATTCAATACTTGTAATTAAAATAGTCTTAATTTTATCTAGAAAATCAAACTTCAAGAGTTTTGCAGAATAAATAAAATAAATAAATAGAAATTATTCAGCTCACACACACACAAATTTTGAGGAATTATCAATCAGAGCAAAATAGTCCAGAGGTTTTGATTTCACTTGGTCTCGACAATATTCAATCCTAATTAATCTATTTTATGAATTTCCTTCGATTAATAACCAAAAACACCTAGATTATTCTATTCCCCTCTCCCGAGCAACAAATAGAGTGTATCAACTTACAATTCTATTTCAATATCCCTATTAAAAATCTAGATGTAGTGATATGTGTAAAATGATGTTCCTTAAAGGTTCTATTAAAGCTATATACTCTCCCGAGCTATATAAACAATTAACAGTGTAGTTCCTATTGATCCTACTCAAAATCCCCTCTCCCGAGCAATGATTCTAAGTAAATATAACAACTCAATTTATGGCCAATAAATTAAGAAGACATTCAATTCTAGAAACACAATTAATCTATAGAAATTCAATTTATTAAAATCAAAGATTCATGAATATGTCTCAACCAAGCTACGTCAACCTCTAGACTAGAAAAGTTTAGTTCATGCTTAAATTCAATAAAAACAAAATAATGTTTAATATCTCAAACATAATTCAACAATAAAAAAAAAATAAAAAGAAGAAACAAAGCCGTAGTCTTTCTTCCGTGTCCGGTCGAAAAGTCTTCGTCTTCGTTCCAAGAAATCTTCAGTTCTTCAACTACAAAAACTCACAGAAGTGCTCTCTCGAATATTGTGTGTATTGGTGGCTGATAGATACCTACTATGACTCCGAAAAATCCCTTAAATATGACCTAACAATCGTCCAAAAAAATACCAAAGATATCCCCCAAGTTTCCATAAACAATCGGACTCTAAAATTCCAAATAGACGACGGCGCGGGCGCGCCGAAAACAGGGCGGGCGCCCTCTCAACTCGCAAAACATACTTTTAAAAATTCCTCAACGGCGTGGGCGCGCCTAGTGTCAGCGCGGGCGCGCTCCCAGCTCGACTCTTTATCTCGAACTCTTCATTAACAGCGCGGGCGCGCCTAAGGATAGGGCGGGCGCGCCTCTAGCTCGAACTCAGCCTTTTTTTTTTTTTTCACTTTTCCAACTCTTGAATTTCCTTGTAAACTCCCATCTTGTAAGCTTATTTCCACTTGAACACATCAAAATCCATAACTTCCTACAAACACAAAAACAACAACAATTTCACGAAATACCTACCAATAAATTCCAAAAGTCAAGTAAAATCATATACAAATTAAGTGCACAAAATGCACTTATCAATGACTTGGATTGATGCATGTCTTGATTTATATATTTATTTGATATGCATGATTATCTCTTTTACTGGGAATATCAATTCTCACCGGATTATCCGGCTGTTGTCTTATTTTTATATGTGTGCATGGCAATAGGTGGGACAGGATCGAGTCAGAGACGACAGGGATAGAACGAGAATGAAGATTAGAAGGGAGACTTCGAAATAGAATTGGAAATGCATGCCAATCTAGTTTATGCTTTGAAATCATGTTAGAATTCGAATGAGTTGTAATTGTTTTTGAAGGATTGAATATTAGAACCGATTATGAATGATGAATATTGAAGTTAGTATGTTTATAGCATGGTGTTGAATTCAGAATTGAGCATATTAGATTGATATTGGATTGATTTGGTAAGAAAGGCACACCCTGTTTTGTAAATTTTTCTGGGCAGGGGGGTGCGCTAGATCCTAAGTTTTTTCAAGATCGAGCGCGGCCCCTGTTTTGTCCAAGGCAGAGAGTTGCATAGAGTGGTGCGCTCGATCCTGGCTTTTTGCCAGATCGAGCGCAACACTTGAATTTTTCTCGGCAGAGAATTCTGGAATATGGTGCGCTCGATCCTGGCTTTTTGCCGGATCGAGCGCAGCACTGTTCACCTTAAAAAAAAAAAATTTATTCCTTTTCCTTTGGCTTTTGATTATTGACGTTTAATTATTGTTTATCCCGAGATTAGATGATTAGAACCGAGGTCTCACATTAAGTGGTATCAAAGCGATAAGATTCTTGGACTGAATTTAGAAGAGAGCGGGGTAGATTGAGTCCGCTTGAATTTAATTTTTCGCATGTGATAGATTAATTCTATTATTGAAGAATATGCGAGCATGCTTTATGATTGAGAATTATTTAAATTACTTGGATATGTGATTTAAATTTTAAAGCATGAATTAATTGAGATATGAACTGTTTCGGGTTACTGGTTACATTTTAATACTCTTGAGATCGATTGAGTATATCGAGTTGAGGTTGTTGGACACCGGATAGATGTGATTGAGATGTTGTGTCCTAATCCTCTTGAATAAGATTTTCTACTCGGCAAGTTTGAATAGGATGCAACTAGTAGCGAACCCGATTGTACAGATTTGTTTTGTGACTGAACTGATGGAAGCATTACTGATGAGATTTCAGTCTATTAACCCTTCAACTCTGAGGAGTTCTGAGAATGAGTTTGGGTGTGAAAGCTGATTAGAAGAGATCGATCAGTTGTTTGATTCTTTTAAACTACAGCGATGAACGACGGATTCAGTTAGTTGGTTACCAACTGCAAGGCTTTAGTACTTGCTCGAGGATTCACAGACTCTAACTGCTCTTGACGATGATGAAGCAGGTAACTGTTCGATTCTAGTCTTTCGACTCTTTTGCTGTTAGATATTGGTGCAATTTTTTTCTTCTTATTGAGAAGTTAGATTAATACTTCCTCTACTTTTGAGTATCTGAATTAGTTGCGGTGAGTTTAGTTCGAATTTTTGAACTTTGATTCGATGGGAGTTGATTGTACTGAACAGTAATATACTTCGGTTATCAGATTTTGATTATATTATCGATGTAGTGTATTAACCGAGTACAGGGCAACCAAAGTTGATGTCAGATTGTTTCCAGATTCGGATCCGAGATGATAAACGAGTGGATTTTTCCTCCGGTAAGAATGCCTGAGTTAAGAATTCCTTTCTTATTAATTGTAGATTACCGTTTGTTACAGAAAGGTGCGGAGGAATGTTTGAGGTATGCAGATGATGTCTTCAATCAGCCATGTCGGTTGATTTAACAGAGTTGTTGAGTTTGCTGATGTTGTTCTGGTTGAGATTCCAGATTTGCCTCCGAGTCGAGAGGATGTGTTCAGCATTTATTTTAGATCAGACATCATCGACTGATAATCTGAAGGGAAGAAGTTTCAGAGATTGAGTTCGGAATGAGGTACGACCGGTTTGAATTTTATCGTACAGATTGAATTGGAATTGCATCTGCAATGTTTATGAGTCCTTTGAACCGAATCTTCCAGAGGTTGTATTGATGAATATTTTATCCTTCGAAGATCCGTATTGATCTTTCATATTCTTTAAGAATTGTTCGCAGATTTGCATGTCGATCAATTATGCTATTCTTTTGACGTCTGAATCTCGTGAGACCGAGTGGTATTTTCCTCGATCGTTTCTCTAAGAAGATGGAATTTTATTGAACAACTCAAGATTGGAACTGTTGTGAATTGATCTGGATCGACGTCCTTATATGAATTTGAAGATTTTTGGATTTAGCGAATTCTATCGCGAATCCTTTGAAGAATTCTTATTGTTGAGAAGACGATTACTCAGCAGATTATGTTCTTCTATTTAGTTTGTATCTTTGAGACCAGTTCTTATTGAGTTCAAGGAGAGATTGAACAGCACCTTAGTATTATTGACTTCTTCGGTATTGATGACCTTTCGGTGCTTTGCACTCCTTCTTATTGAGAATTGAGACTTTTTCTGTTTAGAATAACTCCTTGTTTTATTGAGCATCGAAGAAGTTGAAGATGCTCGAGATGCAATGTTAGTTTCCGATTTGAGCCTCTCAGAGATCTTATTGCTCTAAAGATTTAGCATCATTTTATTTGCTTGGAAGATTTCAGTAATCTGTTCTGATCTAGGAAGATAGAAGTTTTAATTGTCGCAGCCGAACTGATTTTGTATTGGGAGAGAGAGTTATAGAGGATGATTTATCTGAAGGCAAGTTTTATTGTTATCCGGAGAATTGATGGTAACAGCTAAGATCTTAAGCTGAATGATCTGATCTTATTTTATCTACTTCAGTTGTCTTCTTTGACAGATGATTGCTGCACTTATGTTAGAGTCTGGAACAGATGGAACGTTTATCTTGACTCCTTCATTCGACTTCAAACCAGAGTTGATTGAGAACGATTTGGGATCTGATTCGACTTTTCAGAATCCGATGAAGATAGATCTGATTTGAGTATAATCTGAGTTTCAAGTTTATATTGATGTTTTTTTTTTGCGAATAACTTTTGTGGTGCCAGATGTTTCGGTTTGAGACAAAGTATCAGGAGATTGGCACTTTAAAGTTTATTCAGAGTTCTTCCAGATGATCGGAAGATGTTTGATGAATTGAGGAATCAGATCGAATAGAGGATGATGAAATATGAAGTTCGAAGTTTGGATTCTGATGTTTTGAACTGTCAGCAGTCAGAGAGAGAACAATCCAAATTTCTGTTGTACAGTCTATTCTGATTCAGAATGGAATTGGGATCACAATTCGATGATTTTGTAGCAAGGCTACTTTGTGAGTCCGAGATGAGATGTCATCGAAGTATCGTTGAACGAGTGATGGAATCCTCCGATAAGAATTCTCGATTCTAAGAATTCTTGATTTATTCTGTTGAATGACTGTTGTTACAGAATAGTATGAACGAACTCTCGAAGCTTTACAGTTGATGTATTGAATTGTAACCTAAACTGGTTGATGTGCCAGTGGTTTTTGAACGAATGATGTTGTTCGGATTGAACTTCTAGATTGATCCCGATTGTCAGAATGAGTTCGAAACTGAATTGAGATCCGAATTTTTATCTACAGGAAGTTTGTGAAGTGAGCTTTCTCAGAATCGTTTCCGATTTGAGGTATGGCCGTTTTGAACTTTTGACAGGCCATTTGTTTTGATGAATAATCCTGTATTGATGAAGAATTTTCTGTTGACCGAATCTTTCAGAAGTATCAGTTGAAATTAGAAATTCTTATTGATGAATTTCTTGCTTTCTAGTGATGAGAATTGTACTGATCGTACAGATCTTTCGAGAATCTTTTCAGAATGGTACGCCGATCAGTTGTATACTAATCTCGATGTTTGAAATTCTGATTGGACCGAATGAATTTCTTCGATCTTATGATCTAATGATGGAATTTCTGATTATACGTTCTTCTGTATTCTAAGTTTCAGTACTGATGATCTTGCAGTACTTGGTTTTCTTCTTATTGAGAATTCCGATTTGAATCTTTTTAACCGAAGGAGCGAATGCAGCAACTGATGTTTAGAACCGAAGAATTTGTTCTTATTTTTTCTACTGTCTGATTTTGATTGACCGATAGATAGGATCCGTTACAGTTTTCTGTACAGAATGATTTTGATGAAGAACAGAGAATTGATATCTTGTCAGATGTTGTCAGATGTCATGAATTGCCGAAGTCTGTTAGTTTAGACTGAGATCCTTGATGCATTGTCCTTTCGGCATAGACTTTGAAGAGAATTTTGTTGTCGATTTCAACTACTTTTGATTCGATACCCTCAGAACGACGGACAGCCAGATCAGATGAGTCGAACTTTAGAAGAATTACTTTGAGTAGTAGTGCTCGACTTAGCACTAGTTGACGGAATTCTTGAGGTTTGTAGAAATTTTGTGCAACGACAAAGTTTGACGAGTTATTGGAGGCACATTATAGAAGTTGTACGAGGAAAGATGAAGATCTCTTTCTTTTTGATTTGAAATTTCTGTTTCACATGAGTTAGAACGAAAGATGATTCAAATTGTGATTGAAATTAGAAGGATTTTCTGACGAGGATGAGATGACTTTGGATAGACGGACGGAGTGTTGATGAATTAATTGACTAGAGATTCTGACATTCTCTGATTGATTGAGATGTCGAACTGTTTGAGTCGAACGATTCAGAGTTTGATTGGAAGAAGATTCTGGACTTAGTTTCGAGATATAAATTCTTATTGCAGTCCTTTGATTCTAGCCTCGACATTGTGATAGAATCGTGATTGATTTCGAGGACGAAATCGATTCTTAGAGGTGGAGAATTGTAACGCCCCAAAATTATCTTAATGGACTTTATTTGAGATAATCAGAGATTTTAGAAGTCGAGGGCCGATTCGATTTTGATCAGGGACTAAAATGCAATTTTTATAATTCTTAGGGACTAAAATGCAATTATGGGAATTGTTATGTAGTAGCCCGTACCCTAATTGAGTAATTAAGGGATTAATCATAATTACTTGGGTAGAGTTCGGAAGCTCCGAAGGTGAGATCGGAAGCTCCGATCAGGATCGGAAGCTCCGAACAGGATCGGAAGCTCCGATCGATATTACGTCAGGCATGACGTGTGGCAAGATCGGAAGCTCCGATCAGGAACGAAAGCTCCGATCACCCCTATCCGGAGTCAACAAGTGATATTTTGACACGTGGCAGATCAGGATCTTCGGAAGCTCCGATGGCAGGATCGGACGTTCCGATCGAGGTTCGGACGTTTCGATCAAGGATCGGAAGTTCCGATCGTTGTCTATAAATAGAAGGCCGAGACTTCACTTTCATTTGCCAATTCCGAGTTCTCCTTTCCATTCTAGTCCTTTTGGAGCTGTTCTAGTCTTCTTAGGCTTGGTCCGGAGATCGGCGAGGCGTTCGGTAGTCGTAGCGGAGTTGTGCCCAAGTTCTGGAGGCATCGACATCAAAGGGCTAACGACGGACGAAGGTATAGCTTTTGCTTCCTATAAATATTTAGGAGTATGCAATAGCTTAGTTAAGGCTTTTAGAGCATTTTAATGATAGTAGTATCATCTGGCAGTGTAGAGCAGACTATAGGCATGGACCTAGAATTGGTAGAGCTTGCACTGTATTGAGGTACGAAAGTACTGTTCGAGATATCTTGACTGAGTATGCATGTATTATGTGACTGCATGATTTATATGCCATGATATTATGCTGCATTCATTTGCATCTTGCTGTGTCTCTTTCGAGATGTCTGTTAGTAGGGTTGTACCCTATCCTCTTGTGGATGGACTTCCATCGATTTGGGTCCGGCGTATCCATGGTTATCTCGGTATGGGAGCCACCTCCTGAAGCGACGGCACAACGTGCTACATACTAGGGCCCGGTCTGTCTCTGTTATCTGATCCTTGACCTCGAGTCTATAGGGAGTTCACTTTGCATGCATGTATACTCATACTCTCGCACTGAGCGTTTTATGCTCACGTCTCGTACTCTGTATTTTCTGGACACCTTATTCCATGGGGCAGGTTTGCGTTTGGACGAGGAGGGTGGATCCAGGAGGGGCTAGTCAGTGGTTGGCCAGCTGGAGCTTCGCTTAGGTTTTATTACTCTTGTTTGGGTTCATACAGTTATTCGATTTGGTTGTATATTATTGGATAAATTACAGATTCCTTTACTTGGGATTGTATAATGTTTATGGTTTCTGCAGTTTTATTCTGATATCTGTTTAATTAAGTTAATTGCATGCATAAGTTCTGTTTAGTAGATGATCCAGGTAAGGGTCACTACATTTATGGTATCAGAGCATGCAAAAGAATTCTTGGGATTTAGTCTCATCTTGAGGTATTTTTGTAGATGTCAAATCGTGACGACCAGAGTTCTCATGGCAGTGTTGGTGGGCGTTGGGGTGATGCCGACCGGGAGCCTCGTCGAGAACGGCATCATCGTCACCATGACGACGAGCGTTTCACTGTGCGTCGATTCTTAACTATGGGTCCTAAGCCCTTAGTTGGAGGTGAGTCTCCGGAGGATGCGGAGAACTGGTTAGACCGCATGGAGACTACTTTTCAGACTTTCCAATGCACCGAGGAGCAGAAGGTGGAAACCCTTGGCTATCTTCTTGATGGGCATGCGCGCAGGTGGTGGAGGTTTACTTCTGCACCTTTTGTTGCGGCGAGAGGAGTGGCCACCTGGGCCGAGTTCCGCACAGCTTTCCAAAAGCGGTATTTTCCTCCTGCACTCCGTCAGTCGAAGGCAGGCGAGCTACTGAGTCTGCGACAGGGAGCCATGTCTATCGATGAGTATCAGCAGAGGTTCTTTGATCTGCTATCCTATTGCCTTGAGATTGCTGATAGCTCAGAAATGAAGTATAATCTGTTCCTTCAGGGCCTTAACCCTGAGATCCATGACCGTGTGGCGGTTGGCGACGACATGTCCTACGAGGGTTTGGTGAGCCGTTGTCACCAGGCAGAGGACAGCATACGGCGGAACAAGTCTTTCCCTCAGTCGAGGCCTGCTAGTTCTTTGGGTCCCCGTGCCCAAACTTTCAAGAAGTCTGGATCTTCTTCTTCCTCTGGTTCTGGAGGCATTGTCCGTTACGGTAAGAAGGACAAGTGTGATCACTGTGGGAAGAACCATCCATCCGACAAGTGCCGTAGAGCTTCTGGAGCTTGTTTCCGTTGTGGAGAGACTGGTCATATCCGGAGAGATTGTCCACTGTCTGGGGGAGGCGGTTCTGGTTCTGGATCAGGATCGGGTTCTCAGGCCACCGTACAGCAGAGGTCGCAAGGACAGTCTGCTGGGAGTTCTCATTTGAGGCCACGAGCTTCTGGCCAGGTGTTTGCCCTGAGACATGATCAGGCTGTGGAGGAGAATGAGAAAGTCATCGCAGGTACATTTCTGCTTTATGGTATACCTGCTCTTGTACTTATTGACACTGGTGCATCTCATTCCTTCATTTCTGCACGTTTTGTTAAGAGGCATAAGTTACCATGCATTGCACTAGACGTAGTGATGTCTGTTTCTACTCCGACGGGCCAATCTGCTTTGGCTAAGCGTCTAGTGATGGGTTGCCCTTTGGAGTTCGAAGGGAACATTCTGTTAGCGAATCTCATGGTCCTGGCGATGGACGATTTTGATTGCATTCTGGGAATAGATATGTTGACTACCTATCGAGCTTCAGTGGACTGCTATCAGAGATTAGTACGCTTTCATCCGGAAGGAAGTGAGAGTTGGTTTTTCTACGGTGAGGGAGCGCGACCCCCGATGCCTTTGGTATCAGCTTTGAGAGCCTGTCGAGCTCTAGAGTCTGGCGGGGAAGGCTACCTTATCTATGCCGTTGATTTGTCCACTGAGAGTATTGGGATAGAGAGCATTCCTGTTGTGGATGAATTTCCAGATGTGTTTCCTTATGAGATTCCGGGTTTTCCTCCTACTAGGGAAGTCGAGTTTGGCATAGAGTTGATGTCGGGTACTTCGCCTATTTCTAGAGCACCGTATCGTCTGGCTCCGTCAGAGATGCGTGAGTTGAAGAATCAGCTACAGGATCTTTTGGACAAGGGGTACATTCGTCCTAGTGTATCTCCTTGGGGAGCTCCTGTTCTCTTCGTGAAGAAGAAGGATGGGTCGATGCGGCTGTGCATTGACTATCGGCAGCTGAATCGAGTCACTGTGAAGAACAAGTATCCGTTGCCTCGTATTGATGACTTGTTTGACCAGCTGCAGGGCACGTCAGTTTACTCCAAGATTGACTTGAGATCTGGGTATCATCAGTTGAGAGTCCGTGATCAGGACGTAGCCAAGACTGCATTCCGTACTCGCTATGGGCATTACGAGTTTCTAGTGATGCCATTTGGTTTGACTAATGCGCCGGCTATATTCATGGATTTGATGAACCGTGTCTTCAGGGAGTATTTGGACAAGTTTGTCGTGGTCTTTATTGACGACATCTTGGTGTATTCGTGTAATATGGAAGAGCATGTTTCTCACTTGCGGTTGGTACTGCAGACTCTTCGAGATTAGCAGTTGTACGCTAAGCTGAGTAAGTGTGAGTTCTGGATGGATAGAGTGGTCTTTCTTGGCCATATCATATCCAGGGAAGGGATTTCTGTTGATCCAAGCAAGATTGAAGCGGTACTTAATTGGTCGCGTCCGACGACAGTTGCTAAGATCCGTAGTTTTCTGGGTCTAGCAGGGTATTATCGTCGTTTCATTCTGAACTTCTCTCAGTTAGCTCGACCGTTGACGCAGCTTACCCGCAAGGGTGTGGATTTCGAGTGGTCCTCCGAGTGCGAGGAGAATTTCCGTGAGCTTCGACGGCGGTTGACTTCTGCGCCGGTGTTGGCATTACCATCAGGATCTGGAGGGTATGTAGTTTACACGGATGCTTCTCTTCAGGGGTTAGGTTGTGTCCTGACTCAGAATAGGCATGTGATCGCATACGCTTCTAGACAGCTGAAGCTTCACGAGGACAACTACCCAGTCCATGATTTGGAGTTAGCAGCCATTGTGTTCGCTTTGAAGATCTGGCGTCATTATCTGTATGGCGAGAAATTTGAGATCTTCACCGACCATAAGAGTCTCAAGTATTTGTTCACTCAGGCGGAGTTGAACATGAGGCAGAGACGTTGGATGGACTTGCTTAAGGACTATGATTGCGAGATTAAGTACCATCCGGGAGCTGCTAATCTCACCGCGGATGCTTTGAGTCGCAAGGTGCGATTATCCGCACTTCAGACTTGTTCGATGTCCAGTGCGATCAGTGACTGTTGTACTTCAGGTTATACCTTTAAGCATAAGAAAGGTATGCAAAGTATCCAGATGTTTGCGATATTATCTGAGCCAGCCTTGTATTCGCGGATCCGAGATGCTCAGATGTCTGATTCAAAGACCCAGCATTTAGCTCGTCTAGCTAACGAGGGTAGCTCGTCTGGATTTCATTATCAGTCAGATGGCTTTCTGTGTTTGTCTGGTAGGCTTGTGATTCCGCAGGATGAAGAGTTGCGAGAGGAGATTTTGTCTCAGGCACATCGCACTAAGTTGAGTATTCATCCTAGGAGCAACAAGATGTACAAGGATCTCCGTACTCGTTTCTGGTGGAAGGGAATGAAACGCAGTGTTTATCAGTTTGTTTCGAGATGTTTGGTGTGTCAACAGGTCAAGGCAGAGCACCGACGACATGGAGGATTGCTTCACAGTCTGCCTATTCCTAAATTGAAATGGGAGTTTATCACAATGGACTTTGTGACCCATTTGCCGGTATCCCCGAGGAACTGTGATGCTATCTGGGTTGTGGTGGACCGACTCACCAAGTCAGCGCATTTCATTACTATAGCCGAGAGTACTCTGTGGATCGCATGGCACGGATGTACATTCAGGAGATCGTTCGACTTCATGGAGTGCCTGTGAGCATTGTCAGTGATCGGGACCCCAGGTTTACTTCTAAATTCTGGGGGAGTGTTCAGCGTGCGATGGGTACTACTCTCAATTTGAGTACAGCCTATCATCCGGAGACTGATGGTCAGTCAGAGCGCACTATCCGTACGTTAGAGGATATGCTTAGAGCGTGCGTCATGGATTTTGGTTCAGCCTGGCAGGATCATTTGCCGTTGATTGAGTTCGCTTACAACAACAGCTATCATACTAGTATTGGGATGGCACCTTTTGAGGCATTGTATGGGCGACGTTGTCGTACTCCACTCTTCTGGGAAGAAGTGGGGGAGAGACAGGCTGAGGGACCGGAGTTTATCCAACAGGCGATAGATATTGTTGATCAAATCAAGAAACGGATTAAGACTGCACAGGATCGTCAGGCCAGCTATGCTAATATCAAGCGTAGGCCCTTGCAGTTTGAGGTCGGGGAGAAAGTGTTTCTGAGAGTGTCACCTTTCCGCAAGATTCTCAGATTTGGCCTTAAGGGCAAGTTGTCTCCTAGATTTATCGGTCCGTTTGAGATCTTGGAGAGCGTTGGCGATTTGGCTTATCGACTAGCTTTGCCACCGCATCTATCCAGTATTCACGACGTGTTCCACGTATCTCTGTTGCGACGGTATGTGGCGGATGAATCTCATATTCTGCAGCGGTCTGAGGTTCAGGTAGACAAGGATTTGACTTATGTTGAGAAACCTCTTCGTATCCTGGATTATAAGGATAAGGTTTTACGGAACAAAGTCATTCCTTTGGTTTTAGTTCAGTGGCAGCGCCGAGACACTGAGGAAGCTACTTGGGAGCTTGAGGACAGGATGCGTAAAGACCATCCTGAGTTGTTTTGATTTCATTCTTTGAGATGTATTCAGTTGCAAACTTTGTAACGTTTGATTTGAATAAAGAATGTTCTGATTTCTGTATTTGCATTCGGTACTTAAGATCTTATTTCGAGGACGAAATATCTTAAGTGGGGGAGAATGTAGTAGCCCGTACCCTAATTGAGTAATTAAGGGATTAATCATAATTACTTGGGTAGAGTTCGGAAGCTCCGAAGGTGAGATCGGAAGCTCCGATCAGGATCGGAAGCTCCGAACAGGATCGGAAGCTCCGATCGATATTACGTCAGGCATGACGTGTGGCAAGATCGGAAGCTCCGAACAGGACCGAAAGCTCCGATCACCCCTATCCGGAGTCAACAAGTGATATTTTGACACGTGGCAGATCAGGATCTTCGGAAGCTCCGATGGCAGGATCGGACGTTCCGATCGAGGTTCGGATGTTCCGATCAAGGATCGGAAGTTCCGATCGTTGTTTATAAATAGAAGGCCGAGACTTCACTTTCATTTGCCAATTCCGAGATCTCCTTTCCATTCTAGTCCTTTTGGAGCTATTCTAGTCTTCTTAGGCTTGGTCCGGAGGTCGGCGAGGCATTCGGTAGTCGTAGCGGAGTTGTGCCCAAGTTCTGGAGGCATCGACATCAAAGGGCTAACGACAGACGAAGGTATAGCTTTTGCTTCCTATAAATATTTAGGAGTATGCAATAGCTTAGTTAAGGCTTTTAGAGCACTTTAATGATAGTAGTATCATCTGGAAGTGTAGAGCAGACTATAGGCGTGGACCTAGAGTTGGTAGAGCTTGCACTGTATTGAGGTACGAAAGTACTGTTCGAGATATCCTGACTGAGTATGCATGTATTATGTGACTGCATGATTTATATGCTATGATATTATGCTGCATTCATTTGCATCTTGATGTGTCTCTTTCGAGATGTCTGTTAGTAGGGTTGTACCCTATCCTGTTGTGGATGGACTTCCATCGATTTGGGTCCGGCGTATCCACGGTTATCTCGGTATGGGAGCCACCTCCTGAAGCGAAGGCACAGCGTGCTACATACCAGGGCCCGGTCTGTCTCTGTTCTCTGATCCTTGACCTCGAGTCTATAGGGAGTTCACTTTGCATGCATGTATACTCATACTCTCGCACTGAGCGTTTTATGCTCACGTCTCGTACTCTGTATTTTCTGGACACCCTATTCCATGGGGCAGGTTTGCGTTTGGACGAGGAGGGTGGATCCAGGAGGGGCTAGTCAGTGGTTGGCCAGCTGGAGCTTCGCTTAGGTTTTATTACTGTTGTTTGGGTTCATACAGCTATTCGATTTGGTTGTATATTATTGGATAAATTACAGATTCCTTTACATGGGATTGTATAATGTTTATGGTTTCCGCAGTTTTATTCTGATATTTGTTTAATTAAGTTAATTGCATGCATAAGTTCTGTTTAGTAGGTGATCCAGGTAAGAGTCACTACATGTTAGATATTTAAGAGGCTTTGACTCTTTCTTTCCACTCCATCTTCTTCCCCTTAACCGTCTCTCACCATGGAAACCGACCCAACAAGCTTCCAAGTTTTGGGATTTCCATTTTAGCTCGATCCGTCCATTGGAAATTGATCTGAAGTTGATATTTGCGATCACAGCGATGAGTGCTCCGTTTGGAAGTAAGTTTATCTTATTTCTGAGAGGTTTGAATTTTTGGTTGTCTTTAGAATTGATTTATATTCGGAGAGGATAATTATGAGATAGCTGTGATAGTATATCTAAGACGGTTCGAAGAAATAACGACGATTGGATTTGATATGAATTTTCTTATGAATTTCGAATTTGGGGGATTTTGAGATGTGTTGGGTTTAGATTGGAAATGATGTTTTTTGATTGAATTGAGTTTATTGAATTGATATCTTGCAGTCTGCATTTCCGGTTTGATCAGTTTATAGCCGTTATGCCGTCAGTTTGAGTTTTGGACATCATTCAATATTTTGATCATATCAAGTTTGATTGAGCTTTTGGATGTCGATATTGATCCTTATGACTTCTTCTGTCAGATTGAAGTAAAGTCAACAGAGTTGCGAGATAGTAGCTTTGGTCAGTTTGGAAGATTGAAGTCGGTAAAGTATCGATTTTCTTATTTATCGATCGAAGAAGTTTGATTGAGTTTTGATTGAATTTGATTGGGTATTGATTATTATCCTTATTATTGATTTCAAATTGAAGAACCTTCGAAGCGAATAAGGTAAAAGACAACTTAGAATTGAATGGAACGATTAACTCGAATTAGACTTTATTCGAGTGTTCCGAAGAAATCACATACTTGCTTGATTGAATGTTTATTTGAATGCATGAGATTATATATGCATTTATATTGACGAAATCATGTTTGAATGATTATTTGAATTGATGAATGAAAGAATGATTGAATGCTTATATGAACTGATGATTGAAATGATATTAGAATGCATGAGATGACATATGCATTCTTATTGAGCCTTGATTCATTTCAATTTGATTACACGATCTAGAGATTGTAGTTGAGTGACCTGGTTGGAGATTTTATACATTGTCAAATAAATTCTCTATAATGCTCTGGAGTCTAGAGGATTAAAATATGCTTCGTCCACCTCGAGAGGGGAGTTCGGTGTGATTGTTGGATATTTTAACCTCGGGATCCCAAACCGAAGAAAGAAAGAAGAATTCCATTTGATTATCTGAGTCTGATAATCCAGAAGTTTTAAAGACATGCATATCATTTTAATTCAGTACTTGGATTAATTACTTGAATTATATCTTGATGTGATAGGTATATGGAAGTTGATACATGTCATGACTTGATATGTTTACTTGATTTAAATCTGAAGTTGATATATGACTTGGATTGATGCATGTCTTGATTTATATATTTATTTGATATGCATGATTGTCTCTTTTACTGGGAATATCAATTCTCACAGGATTATCCGGCTGTTGTCTTGTTTTTGTATGTGTGCATGGCAACAGGTGGGGCAGGATCGAGTCAGAGACGACAGGGATAGAACGAGAATGAAGATTAGAAGTGAGACTTCTAAATATAATTGGAAATGCATGCCAATCTAGTTTATGCTTTGAAATCATGTTAGAATTCGAATGAGTTGTAATTGTTTTTGAAGGATTGAATATTAGAACCGATTATGAATGATGAATATTGAAGTTAGTATGTTTATAGCATGGTGTTGAATTCAGAATTGAGCATGTTAGATTGATATTGGATTGAGTTGGTAAGAAAGTCACACCCTGTTTTGTAAATTTTTCTGGGCAGGGGGGTGCGCTCGATCCTAAGTTTTTGCAGGATCGAGCACGACCCCTGTTTTGTCCGAGGCAGAGAGTTGCACAGAGTGGTGCGCTCGATCCTGGCTTTTTGCCGGATCGAGCGCAACACTTGAATTTTTCTCGGCAGAGAATTCTGGAATATGGTGCGCTTGATCCTGGATTTTTTCCGGATCGAGCGCAGCTGGTAGCGCTTATCGTGTCACGCCCAAATTACCCAACTCAAGCAGATAATCATTGAAAATGTAGTAGTGTGAGTAGGGATCGTTCCCACGAGGAAAGGTAAATTCAATGTGTTCTAAATAAAATAAATGGGGGTTTTCAAGTTTGGATTAACTACTAAAAACTTTAAGCAATCAAAATTCACTAGCATGCAAAATTTAAATAAAAGACCGGAGAAATTCAATAAGAGACGAGACTTGGTATCGATCGACTACACCCTTTATATTCATTCATTCAATCATCGATTCTCTAAAATAATTAATCTTATTAAATATTCATCATTGAAAATTCAATTCCTGTCTCACCGTAATATTAGTTAATTAGAAAACAGCATTCTTAATTAACCCTTACCAATGGACAAACCTGATAACAACAATCTAGATTTAAATCCATGGTAGCATTCAAACTAGTAAAACTGACAAAACTAGACAACACAACACCAGCGGTTATATTTAGCCTATCCAATAATTGACCCTACGAGATAATAAATTCAACAGCAAAAATTATCACACGTAGTTGCTTCGCAAATTAGGTTATTCAAACAATTACGGATTTGAATTCTAATTTAGCTATCGCTTGCAATACAAAATCCTAAGATGTCCAATCCTAAAATCTCGCATACAAACATAAAATAAAACAGATCAAATATTGATACTTAATAAAAATTAAAACACTACAAATCAAATCTCATGAATGAAATATACCAAGGGTTCGTCTCCCTCAAACAAGTAAAAGAGTTTAGCTACAACGATTCATAGCGAAATTCACAAAATTCAAAGAAAAAGAAGAAAAGTAGAATTTAGAATTCAAGAAGAAAACCTAGCCTCCAATGTGTCTCCACAAGTCTGATAATAAATCCTACTAAAACGGAATAATAGTCTAATAAAGGCTAGGAACTAAATTAAAAAAGTTTCCAAAAATATATTTTTTTTCCCGAAACATAACGCCCGCACGATCTGCAACATTCTGCGGATCGAGCGGCGTGAAAATGCGTAGCTCTTTGCCTCACGTAAAAAGGGTCTCGCTTGATCTGCAAACTCCTACGGATCGAGCGAGAGAGAATTGTCTTCCTTTGTCTTCATAATATAAGTGCTCGCTCGATCTGCATACTCTTGCGGATCGATCGAGAGAGAAATTCTAGAAATTGTCCAGCATTTTCCTTGCTTCAAATCTCCGTTCCTCCGAGGTTCCATCTGAAAGAGTGGGTGCCCGGTGATCCAACTTGTGTCTAAGGGCTTTTATGACTCTATGTATAAACAATCTTTTGTTTAATATAATTTACACTTTTATAATGGCATTTACTTTATCTTTTATCATTTTATTATGTTGTGATATACTATAAGATGTTTAGATGAAGACCTTGAATATACTATAGTGTATGTAAGATGTGGTAGCATATGGGGATGGCTATCATGAAACACATCTTATAGTCACTGTATATTCTAAATAGTTCCTAGTCGATTGAGCCGTCCGTTAATAAGGATAAGGATCGCTCAAGATTGAGACTAGTATTTGCGATGCAGAGTACCACACTAGTAGAAAAGTTACAATATACTTCGCCAGTTTTTACTTCGGCAATCAATATTGCCGAAGTAATACATATCTATTTACTGCGATAATAAAATTAATGAAGTAAAATGAAGTTTAGACTTCATCAATTAAAAAACACGGGCTTCACTTTAATTTTTAAGTCACATTTTACTTTGGTTCACGTATTTAATGAAGTAAAAGAGGACAAAATTAAGTATTTAATTTCTAATCGGTGAAGTAATAAATCGATTTCACTCTCGCTCAATCGAGAACCCCATTCTCTCTGTATCTTCATTCTCTCCTTAGGGCTTTCTCTGATCTCCATTCTCGATCTTCACTTCTTCCTGCTGCCATCAATTCCACTTTGAGATCTGTTCACTTCCACTTTGAGATTTGTGGAACCAATCTTCGAGAACACATTTGTTGGAAAGTTTTCTGTAAGCTATGATTCCATCTCCTCTTCGTCAACCCCACGGCGTTGGAATCTCTGTCAAGAATCTCAAAATTCATCGAGTACTTTTCCAATTTAAAGGTCTTCAATTTATTTCCTCTCGTTTATCCCTACAATATCGGTTTCGAAAATCATTGGCGGAGTCGATCTGCGACTTCGAGGTTACTTTTCCTTAGTTAGGTTATACTTGTTCACATAGAAACGGTGTTGTTAGTTTTTTTGTTTGAATTTTGGTCTTGTATTTCTATTCGGGTGTTTTGTGATGAGTTCGAGAGCGAGATATCTGCCACCGGGAATGGGCGGTGGCAGAGAAGGTGGAATGAATTATAATGCTGGAGTAAACCCGAGATTTCAACCCTGAAACCCGAATCAACAATACGCACAGAGGAATCGGGTTCCTATTAATCTTATTTATTTGATTTGTTAATGTTATTGTGTGATGTTTTCTGCAATATTTGTAGTTATTTTATTGTTGTTCCTTTATGTTGGAAAGTATGCACTGTTGGTTTTAGCTGATACTGTTCTATATTAATGTGGAAATCAGAGATTACTTTGCTTTTGTTCATGATGTTGTCAAACATTTACTTCATCCTCTTCTGTTTTAAACAGAAATTCTCGGCAATTTTGCTTTTGAGGCTTGCGTTTCAGAGCCTGGGAGTGGTGTACGGAGACTTGGGTACACTTGACTGTTTGAGGACATGGTATTTCCTTTGTGATGGTGGTGGTGTTGTGTTTCCCTCATTTTTCACGCTTCTTTCCTCTAAGGTGTGCTTTGATTTTGTTAAAGCTTGATCCTTAGCAAATGGAAGTTTAACCTATTGAATTTGGGAGTTTATGTAGAAATTTGGAACCACGGGTTTAGGTGTAGCTACAATTACTATCCAGTTATATTATTATTATCTCCTCGTGACATTGGGATTCTTCCTGTAGTGACCACATATATATAATCGTGTGAATCGAATCTTGCTTTTATATTCAAACTGTTTCTGTAACCTATCATCCAAATGATAATTGTGTTTGTTCTTCCTATACCTTTGTTGTATTTGATTTAATTTTGCTTCTTAAGATGGTATTGTCGTTTTTTATGCCTTTATCAAGTTGTTAATTGGTTATGCTCTAAGAAGTTGTGAAAATAGAAGAAGAATGGAATGGAGAAGTAGGTGTCGGCTGATCTAAATTTGACTACACCCACTGGTTGCTAGTAGAAGTTCTTGGTTGGCATTGATCATTACCATTCTTCAAAGGATAACAATGAAGCAAAAAATGAATGCTGATGGTACTTGTACTAGCGGATTCAGATGTGTGCGGTGGGGGTACCCCATTGAATCGCTTTACATTCAGTTCTCCCCAGGAAATATTCGGCTCATGAAATGTGTAAAGAAAGTTTCCCATTTTTTCTCTTATAATTAATGTTTTAACTTCTTCAGTTTGAGCATTTGCTGATTCTTTTCTTTGCGATTACTTTAATTGTTAGGAATTCTGCAAAGCTGCTGCTGATGAGTACATCGAGTGTGAATTCATGGTAAATTAAGTAAAGAAACTGGAATTAACAGATCACATATTAAGTTTCAAAATATATTTTTGGTAATTTTCTCTCTTATTTATAACCTAGATCCTCATAATAGATTTGATTCTGCACAAGCCAAAAGCTTATAGACATCTGTTTTACAATAGATTTTCTAAAGAGACTGTGAATTTCAATGTTCGTTTCTTTTCTTTGACCTAGTTATTTGCTTGAAGGACCTTTTAGGCAGATTTCATATTCGAGTAGTTTTGACTAGTGTTGTGTACTAATGTAAGAGTCATTTTGAATTTCCAACTTTTGCAGGGCTTGTTATGGAAATCAATTTTTGCATTCCTTATTCTGGACATCTGTATCCATTGTTTAAATGTTATAAATTATTGTTCGCCTATAATCTATATATTAAAATAATGTACGACATGCCTTGGCTGTACTAGACAGAATGTGGGTTTTGAGGATGAATGAGAATGAATGGACTTTGCCAGTGACAATTGTTTCATTTCTTCTGAATTTGTGTAAGGGGGCATCATCATTCTTGATTATTCCGATTATCAGATCATTTATGCCTTTAGCACACTTGACTGTTTGAGGACATGTGCACATGGACGCTAGTACAATCTAGAAACAAGAGAGGAGAGAGTGTATATATGGATGGACAATTAATTTTTTATTTTATTTTTTCTTCACTTGCCCCCTGAATCACAATTTTTAAAAACTGTAGGGGATAGTAATTTTTTGAAAACAAGCATGAGAAAGAAAATGCATATTTATTTGACTTGGACATGGTATTTCCTTTGTGATGGATTTTGTCTACATGGCACAAGTATGTGCAAGATACTACTTGTTTACACGTGATTTTTCTCCCTTTTCCCTTGAAAAATATTATGAAAACTTCAGAAAATGGGAAAAAGAAATTTTAACATGGTTTTTAAATGTACCTCTTAGACATTTACATTAAGATGAGTTTGAAATTTACAAACATGTAGCTTTGTCTGCTCGTCGCCCTAACCTACTAGATAATGAATTTTAATCAACTATTTCATTTGAGGGCCACCATTGTTTTTTTCCATACAAGCATTGACATAAGATTCATGCTCCCAAACATATTCTTAGTCGAAATATTTTTTCCATATCTAATTATGCTCTTATATTCATACTTTTACTAATCTCTTTTTTTATTTAAATATATTGCATTGATCTAGCGATGTCAAGCACCTTGTCCTCCGTCTGTTTTTTTATCTTCAGCCAGCATTTTTTCCTGCTCATGTAGGGGAAGGAATCAGGTAAGTAGCAGCAGAACTACTTTGTCTATATTCCAAATATTTTGCCGGAGGAAACCACTTAATCCAAAAGATCGAGCTCATGAAAGGTAGAGTAACAATAATTTTATACTTCCACAAGTTTACTTATGTTTGAACTGGAGATTTATTACTCATACCCTAAATTTATATCCTACTCATTACGTGCACATATATTGAGTAATAACTTAAAAAATAGAAACTACTACCAACTTTATGAAGCATAAAAAATATTGAACCCCAGATATTTTTCTATGAAAAAATATTGAAATTTATATGTGTTAGGAAGTGCTTAGAGTCTGCCATTACCTTGGGTGAAGTGTGGTTAGTAACACTTAGTTTTCCAATAAATTTGAGTTCTCTTTTTTGATTCAGTTTTAAAAATAAGAGATTAAGGTTAGATTTTTTGTTCTTTGCAGAATTTGAGAACAAAATATGTAGGTGTTTCGTTACTTCCTCTTTCCAGTAAATTTGTTAATATAATACCCTTTCCACAAATTCACAGGTTGAAACACCCCTCGTTTTCCCTCATGGATTAGTTGCATCCAAGTATTCCCCCATGTGGGCTGGCTTGTACTCTGGTTTTGCCCCAAATAACAAGGTGAATTTTCTCTTCTACTATTGTTTTTCAGCTCTGGTGTTTTTGGTCGATGCTTCACCCAAAATGTTATTCACTACTTGCTCTTCGGCTCGTCTCTCTTTTTCTTTATATTTTTCATCCCATTTGTTTCTGCTTTTTTTTTTTTCCTTTTTTCTGCTTCTACTATACTGTTTTTTAAATCTGAATTTTTATGTTTGGAACCTGAAAATCGTGGATATCTGAAAAAAATTACTTGTTATACCTTTGGTTTCTGGTCTAGGCCAATTGTTTTCAGTTATATTATGGATTCTGAACATACCATCCATTTCTTAAAAGCTGAGGCCTACTGCATTTTCCTGTCCTCCACGGGCACACATGAAAGCAGTATCACCTTTTCTTTTGCAGACAAATCTGTGAGATATTTTGATAGTTTTACTTTACAAACAAGATGATTAATGTTCATTAACATGTCAATACTTTCAGGTAATAGAGATGAGGTTGAAGCAGATAGGATAAAGTTGAAGAAAAATGGCGATAGGTCCGCCGACGACAACAGTAAATCGAAGAGAGAATGAGAATGTATAGATCATTATCAGTTCCTCCCGTAATAGAGATGATGTTGAAGCAGCAAGAACTTTTATTCAGAATTGTATATTGAATTTTATTACTGAATAAGACCTGCTAAGTTCGGTGAGTAAAATCCAGAAACTTACTTCCGATATTGTTTGTTTTTGCACCTAAATTCAAATTATATAAATGTTCAAATCTTTGCATTCTAAGTTTGTTGCAAGTACTAGTTACTGATAAAGGATATATGTCTCTGGATTGATTCAGGTTTGGAGGCATTGGCATGAGGGAACACCTGCAAATATGATAGATCCTATGTTGAAGGATGGATTAATGTATAGTTTTTTCCATAGTATTTATATAGTTAGAATTTGATTTTTTTTTAGATGCACTTTTTGTTTTGTGGAAATACGTGTGGATACAAGCATATTTTTGGGTTATTTTGGTGGATATACTTGTGAATTCATGGATGTTTGTTGTTATGAGATGAATAATTTATTAACCTTATTAGTCTATTTTAAATTATTTTAATTTTTTTTTGTTTTTTAGAATGTCTTTTACTTCGTCAATTAGTGAAATTGCCGAAGTATAAGCATATCTTTTGCTTTGAAAATTTCATTAAAAATCGAAGTAAAAGAATACATTTTACTTCGGCAATTTCTTTAATTGACGAAGTATAAGCATATGTTTTACTTCGTAACTTATGAAATGAGCGAAGTAAAATATATGTTTTTACTTCGGCACCGGTCCAATTCTGCTTCCATAAAATGACCAAAGACTTCGGTAATTTAAGGTATAAGACTTCGGCGATTCAGCGAAGTAAAAAGGTACCCTATTACTTCACGTGACACTACTTCGGTAATTAAGTGCCTACGACTTCGGTTATTAACCGAAGTCTTAAGCGATTTTTCTACTAGTGCCACGTTTCATTGGTATGGAACATAGAGATGTTCAAAGCATGCAAATGGATATTCATATGATGAATGATCGAACTACCCTATCCGGACTTTCCAAGTGGTTATCACTTATCGAGTGGATAAAGTCCACGGTTTTGGTTGTACACCATTAGTACTTACTACTTGAAACATCATTGAGACTCTATATGCTAGTACTGTACTTTGACTCATTTACCGACTCTATTGGGGTCATCAGGTGTCGGGATTGGGTATAGTTACGCCACATATAGGAGTCGATGCTTTGTTGTCAAAGATTCACCACATACTTGCGAGTGTGGATATCCTATGCAATCTGAGGAGATATTAGTGTGACGAATCTCTGCCAGAGTACATGATGTGTTTTAGGTTACTTGGTTGCCTAGTAGCACATGCGATGTCACTATTTCATCTTCAAGATGCATTGCATAGTTATCGAATCTCGAACGACTCTCGATTTACCAATGGTTGTTGATTCGATCGGGATATATGGATGAAGGGACCGTACTGTACGCTAACCAAAATCTATTGGTTCTTGCAGGCACTATCAGTGATACCTAGGGAATCATGGGGCGATGTTGCTAGGCGCTCTTACCATGATTTGATGGGCAAGTCGGAAATTGTTGTTCCGAGTCACAAGGAGTTGTGAGCCCACGGCTTGTTGTATCCCTGAACCATTGAGGGTCACACAAGTAATGGATTTTTAATCCCCGTTGAGATAATTAAATTTAAAGAGTTAAATTTAGTGAATAAAGAAGTGGGACTTCTTATTTAAAAGTAGAGGGAGTAAGATTTCCTAAAATGACATAGTGATGGACATTTTTGGAAACTACTGAATTCGGATTCAGAAAATTTATCTTGACTTTAAAAGATGCAGAAATGGTTTCTGTACACATTGGTGAAATTGGTTTATCAATCTGAGTCACGATGAATTTTATATTAATTTTTGAACATGCGGGCTTTGCTTGTCAGGCTTTTACTTATGACTAATAGGCCCTAAGCTGTTAGCAGTCCACATTATAAATAAGTTATTGCAGTGCAAAAATTACACAACAGGTCAAAATTTCGAAAACCCTAGAGAATTTCTCTCTAGTTTCGGCCGCCCCTTCCCTCTGTCTTGGAGATTTTTCAGTCTGCAAATTTCAAATTTGCAATCTGAATTAGCAGATCAAATATGTTATATCTCATCGTAGAAACTTCTGATAGACTTTCTAGTGTAGTCTGTTAGAGGGATTAAATTTCTGTTCATGGATCTGATTGAAGAAACGTTCGTTCATCAGTTCCTGGGATATACAACAAGAGCAGTTTAATCTGTTGGTGTCCATAATCTCGCTTCGAGATTTCAAGGTAAAATTTGCATTGTTTAAATTTTATGTTATCAATTTTAATCGTAGGAATTTGATACCCATATGGAATCGTTCCATATAAAAATTTAAAACTTCCGCTGCACTGGGTATCACTTTCTTTTTCGATCCGGAGAACGACCGTGTTCCAACACCATCTTAGTCTGCAAAATAAGTGACCTAACCACAAAAACAAGAATCCCATCATGCAAACACGGAAAATGCAATACGAACAAAATGCTAAAATAAAACATGCAACTAATGCAAAACAACAACAAAAATGATACTAACAAATTCAACAAAAACACAACTATCAAATACCCCCACACTTAATCCTTGCTCGCCCTCGAGCAAGTTATGCAAAAATAAAATGAAACAGAACAAACATCTAAGCAAGGATGAATCACACAATTCATAGCCTCAGAGAAAACCATTTTCACCTCAAAAAAATAAGTTCATAGCAACTCTCAATTATCAATGATGCACCTTCAGTCGAATGCGAACGTGTGTGTGTGCCATGTTACCCCAGTTACATGCAACTTCAAAAGAACAAAGTTTCAAGACTGTTCGCCGACCTATAACAATTCAGTGCCAGCTACACCATCAAGAACTCTCCTCCCAACAATCCTTCAACACAACACAACTTTCTTGAGAGTAATTACGCACCTCCGGATTTTACACCCATTATTGTTTTAGCCCCAATAATTACCCGCAAACTTAGCTACAACTAAGACATGATTAGGATTTCAATCCCCTCGTCTTGCTCTTTTAGGATTTCAATCCTGTCAAGGCCCGGATGGAGTTGTGAATTTTATTATTATTATTATTATTTTTTTTTTTAGGTGCGCCCAAAATCATTTATGTCATATCAAAGAAATCATCAAGATTCAAACATTATCAAGTTTCACAAACACCTATTGTCGTGCAATGATCCAACAGACATCCACGATATCTAATACATCGCTACACTTCACTGGTTAAACATGCGTGCTTAAGATTTCAAAAATCCATTTTAAACTATCTCGTCATAGGCTAATGATTTCATCCTCAACTCATGCATTTGGATAACACAAACAAAAATAACAACAATAAAATGCATAAACAACACAAGAAAATGTAACAACGAAACAAAATGCATGTAATGTAACCCCCCCACACTTCAACAACACACTGTCCTCAATGCAAAAACAAAAGAATAACAGAACCAAACAACGAAACAGAATGAAATGCAAGAACGCAAAACGGGACTCCCATGGTTCACAGGTCTGCGGCATCTTCCTCTTCAGCCTCCGGAGGAAGGAAAGGGGCAGCGTATTGGAATGGGAAAGGTGGTGGATACGGCAGAGTGGCTGGCACAACATTTGGATCAAGACCATGGTGGATTGTCAGATTGCGCAACAAAGAATCCAAAGCCTGCGAATTATGCGCCGCCACTATATTGTATGCATCCTGATGTTGGGCGAAGGCCGTGAGCTCGTGGATGACATCAGCTTGAGATCGCCGAGGAGGAGGAGGTGGCCTTGGCTGGGCTTGCGGTGGTGGTTGAAAGTGACCATCCCGTATAAAATGTTTGACACGGTGCGCCCTCTTAGCTTCGATGAAAGCGGAGTCGAGTGGTCGCTGAGGTGACAACCACTCTTCATCATTCCGAACTAAAATGCCGGCACGTAAGCATAAACAGGAGATGATCATGGGGAAATAGATACCCACGGTGACATTATGGATGGACTTTTGGATCTCGCTATGAAGAACCTGCCCCACATTAATGGGTGCTCCTACTTCCAGCGCATAAAGAATGGTGGCGCGCTCTAAACTGACGTCGCTTGAATGCAAGATCGGCATCAGACGCCGATTCACAAAAGCATACCATGTTGCAGGAATCACACGCAAGAACCGCTCCTTGAAGTTCAAAATAGAAGCTGGATTGACCCATTTAGCACCGGGGTACGCTAGTTGTTCAAGTAATTCATCCAAATGCCGGCCGTTTTGCAGGCTTTGGTAGTGCGAGTCATCCACCTCCGGTATTTCCAATAAAGCATTCAGCTCATGGGGCAGAAAAGAGATCAGTTTCCCCCGAACAAATGCCTTGCTATCTGTTCGTTCAGCTGCATTTGCATAGAATTCGCAGACAAGCGGCACTACAGCTGGCTGAGGATCCTCGCAGAATTTCGTCCACCCACGCTCATGAATAGTCTGGACAATATCTGGATAGGCCAAGTTTTCTTCAAAACCACGTTCAGGGATGGGTGAACGACTTACCTTGGCTTCGAAGTACCGATGACGAACGGCGTCATTGACAAAGTGGCCGACAAACTCGGCATAAGTACGATCAGCAGCCCGAGAAGAGGATTCGCCTTGGTGTCGGGTGCGTTTGGGACCCATGAAGAGTAGGGAGATGAGAGTAAAAGTGATAGGTGCAATTCGTCGAACACCTTGCGTGCGAATAAAAATCCTTTAACTCCTTGAAAAACACAAGATCAACAATGAAGAACTATGTCCGGAAGATGCCTAAGGATCCTTGAAAAACACAAGATCAACAATGAAGAACTACGTCCGGAAGATGCCTAAGGAGAAAAGCTCGACGAAAATAACCCACGACGACAAAAATTGAGGATGGTGACCGGCGGTGGACGTGAGGTCCGACGTGAGAGAGGCCGGAGAAGAGGGCGGAGAAGATGGCGTCCGAAGAGTTGTGGCGGAACTTCCGAGAGATTTGCCTGCGAATTAAAAGATGGAAATATGAAATTAGGGAGGAAAATTAGCTAAAAACAAAAGGTGGGGCTGTAGGGAGGCACAAGAGAGAAAAGAGAGAATAAGAAGGAAAGAAAGAAAGAAGGGGGAAGGGAGTCGGCGTTTTAATTAAGGTAAAAGTACTCTCGCTCGATCCGAAAGATGTTGCGGATCGAGCAAGACAAATGTGCAAACTTACTGTCCCGAGCAAAATAGCACTCGCTCGATCTGCAGGAAAGAGCGGATCGAGCGAGACAAATTGATTTTTTTTTTCAAAAAAAACGAGCAGAAGTAAAAATGAAAGAAACACTGGGTTGCCTCCCAGTCAGCGCTAAATTTGCAGTCAGTCTATAGCTCGACTGCATGCCGTGATTTATTCGACATTTGGCGGGGCATCGAGAGTGATATCATGCTCTTCCACTCCGACGTTCACTTGGACTCCTTCATAATAGTGCTTAAGCCGATGGCCATTCACCTTGAATGTTTTGGATGTGTCCAAACTTTGGATTTCCACTGCACCATGAGGAAAGACATTAGTTACAACAAAAGGTCCATTCCAACGCGAACGTAACTTACCTGGAAACAACCGAAGTCGTGAATGATAGAGCAAAACTTTCTGACCGACTTCGAAGTACCGTCGGGAGATCATCTTGTCATGGAAAGCCTTTGTTTTGTCCTTGTAAATTTTAGAGCTAGCATAGGCATCATTCCGGATCTCTTCTAATTCTTGTAACTGTAGCTTCCGGTGCTCGCCGCTCTCATTTATCTGCATGTTAAAAGTTTTCATAGCCCAATAAGCTCGATGCTCCAACTCCACTGGTAAATGACATGCTTTCCCAAAAATCAACCGATATGGAGACATTCCAATCGGTGTCTTGAATGCGGTTCTGTATGCCCACAAGGCATCATCCAATCGCAAGCTCCAATCCTTTCTCGTAGGATTCACGGTCTTCTCTAGGATAGATTTGATTTCTCTGTTGGATACCTCAGCTTGACCGTTGGATTGTGGATGATATGCCGTGGAAATCCTGTGCGTCACATGATATTTCTTCAGTAGACTCGCCACGGTTTGGTTGCAGAAGTTTGTGCCTCTATCACTGATGAGGGCTCTAGGAATTCCAAACCTAGAGAAAATGTGATGCTTGATAAACTCTGCAACAACTTGAGAATCGTCAGTACGGGTGGCCTTTGATTCCACCCACTTCGAGACATAATCCACAGCAAGTAATATATAAATATAACCATGTGAATTCGGAAAGGGTCCCATAAAGTCGATGCCCCAAACATCAAAGATCTCACAAACTAGAATAGGTTGTTGGGGCATCTCCTTTCGTTGGGAGATGTTACTTGTCTTTTTGGCATTGGGCGCACGACTTACAGAACAGGTAGGCATCTTGAAATAAGGAGGGCCAGAAGAATCCGCTGTCCAACACCTTCCTTGATGTCCTTCTCGGTCCAAAGTGGCCACCACATGCATAGGAATGACAAAATGTGAGAATAGGGATTACCTCGCTCGCAGGAACGCATCGTCGTATAACTTGATCAGCGCAGTGCTTCCACAAGTATGGATCATCCCACACATAATACTTCGCATCACTTCTCACTTTGTCTTTTTGCGCCTTAGAAAATTCAGAGGGGAAACCATTAGTAATAAATAATTCACAATATTTGCGTACCATGGTAATTCGGTGGTCGTCGAGAACAGCTGTTCATCAGGAAATTCGTCACGCAAATTCAGCTCCTCATCAATATGAACTAGACGACTCAAGTGATCAGCAACTAGATTCTCGGCCCCTCTTTTGTCTTTGATTTCTATATCGAATTCATTCAGCAGTAGTATCCATCGGATCAGCCTTGGTTTTGCCTCTTTCTTCGCCATCAGAAAACGAAGAGCTGCATGGTCAGAATAAACAATAACCTTAGCACCAAGTAAATATGAACAAAATTTTTCTAAAGCAAAAACTACTGCTAAAAGCTCCTTTTCAGTAGTGGAGTAGTTTCGTTGGGCATCGTTCAGAATGCGCGAAGCGTAGTAGATAGCATGCGATGCTTTCCCAACTTTTTGGCCTAAGACAGCGCCAACGGCATAGTCACTGGCGTCACACATAATCTCAAAGGGCTTGCTCCAATCCGGTGGTTGGATTATTGGTGCAGATGTCAAGGAGTTCTTCAGTTTGTCAAAGGATGATTTGCATGACTCATCAAACTCAAATGACACATCTTTTTGTAATAGCCTACACATGAGGGATGCGATCTTGGCGAAATCTTGAATGTACCTCCTGTAAAAACCTGCATGGCCAAGAAAAGAACGCACTTCCCGCACACATGTGGGGTAAGGTAGAGATTGAATGATATCAATTTTAGCTCTATCTACCTCTATTCCCTTTGATGACAGAACATGACCCAAAACCACACCTTGCCCCACCATAAAATGACATTTTTCAGAATTCAAAATGAGGTTGGTTTCGACACACCTCTTAAGGACAAGTGCAAGGTTAGATAGACAGTTTTCAAAGGAATCACCATAGACAGTGAAGTCATCCATAAAAACTTCTAAGATATGCTCAATAAAGTCTGAAAAAATACTAACCATACACCGTTGGAAAGTGGCCGGTGCATTGCAAAGTCCAAAGGGCATCCGTCGATAAGCATAAGTGCCAAATGGACATGTGAATGTCGTTTTTTCCTGATCCTCTAGCGCGATAGCAATCTGAAAATAACCAAAATATCCATCAAGAAAACAATAGTAAGGATGACATGCTAAGCTTTCAATCATTTGATCAATAAAGGGTAAAGGAAAGTGGTCCTTTCGGGTTCTGACATTCAGCTTCCTATAGTCAATACAAACCCTCCACCCATTTTGAATACTGGTGGGAACCATCTCGTCATCCTTATTCTTCACAACGGTGATTCCAATTTTCTTGGGTAGCACTTGGATCGGACTGACCCACTGACTGTTAGAAATTGGGTAGATAACCCCAACTTCAAGTAGCTTCAGAATCTCAGCCTTTACCACCTCCATCATCGGTGGATTCAGTTTGCGTTGCGGCTGATGTGAGGGGTTTGCTCCTTCCTCCATAAGAATTTGGTGTCTGCATGTAGACGGGCTAATTCCTTTAATGTCTGCTATGGTCCACCCAATAGCAGTCTTGTGCTCTTGTAACACCTTGACTAATTGCTCCTCTTGATCAACTTCCAAGCTGTTGGAGATGATAACCGGTAATGTTTCTTCTTTACCAAGGAAAACATACTTTAGATGGTTTGGAAGTGTCTTCAATTCGACCTCTGGTGCCTGCAAAACAGATGGAAGATGCCTAGTATTAGAAACTAGCAAAGCTAAGTAAGAGACATTACCTGACTGAGGTAGCTCAGACGAACTATTCAGAAGTTTCTCAATCTCTTCTATTTCTTGATTGCATCGAATTCCATCTTCCGTCTGCATAATGGGTGCTGTAATAGCCACCTCTAGATCATCTTTCCCTGCATGCTCACAATACTCTTGTGCCAAGAAATCCACAATATCAACAGAAAACACGCAATCATCACTATCAAGGAATTTCATGGCATCATAAATATTAAATTTTACAACCTCGCCATCGAATTCCATAGTAAGTGTGCCACTGTGAACATCAATTTTTGTCATGGAAGTTTTCAAAAACGGTCTGCCTAACAAAATAGGACTATTATGATCACCGTTTTCCATATATAGCACATAAAAATCTGCAGGGAACACTAATTCATTTACTTGCACCAACACATCTTCTACTACTCCCCTAGGGTATGCATTAGACCTATCCGCTAACTGTATGACAATTCAGGTTTTGTTCAATGGGCCAAGTTTTAAGGATGCATATATAGAATAAGGCATAACATTAATTGATGCTCCTAGATCTAGCATGGCCTTCTCAAGTCTAACATTCCCTATAGTGCATGGGATAGAAAACATACCTAGATCCTTACATTTTTCGGGTAGTTTCCTTTGGATCACTACAGATACATTCTCACCAAGTTCCACTTTTTGACAGCCCTTCAATGTCTGCTTCCTCTTTGCTGTGCACAACTCCTTCAAAAACTTTGCGTATCGAGGTACCTGCTTAATCGCATCTAGCAATGGAATATTGACCTCACATCTACGAAAAGTTTCATAGAGCTCCTTAATCCCCTCACCTTTTCTAGAGTCCTTAAGTGTTAAGGGAAAAGGGGCAACAGGCTTATATTCAGATAAAGGAGGAAACTTACCTCTTGGCGAATCATCCTTGGATGATTTTTCTTCACTTACCTTTTGCTCTTCTTCTTCTTTCAGCTTTTCTTTGGGCTCAACCTCAACTTCTTTCTCCTTCATTTTCAACTCCTTCCCATTCCTTAAAGTTATTGCACTTGCGTTCTCTCTTGGGTTCACCACAGTTTGAGATGGCAGACTGCTGGAATTTTGTGATTCCAGCTTGTTGATTGATGTAGCTAGCTGTCCCATTTGAGTGGTTAAGTTTTGTATACTTGCCCGGGTGTCCTGTTGAAAAGATGCAGTGTTAGTGGCAAGTTCCTTAACTATATTTTCGAGAAACTCACCTGGAGTTGGTATCTGAGGTCTCTGCTGTTGCTGTTGAGGATACGGCGGCCTATAAGTTTGATTATGTGGTGGTTCTTGAGGCCCCGATTGACTTGCTTGAGGATTCCCATATCTTAGATTTGGATGATCCTTTCAACCAGGATTGAATGTGTTGGAATAAGGATCATACTTCCGTTGTGGTGGTCTAGGAAATCCGCCAGTAGCGTTTACCTGTTCAACTGAGTCCTCTTGAAGTGTAGGACACATATCAGTGGCGTGTCCTATTACAGCACAGCTGCCACATGCCTTTGCAGTCTGTCCATTCCCAACAGCCATCTGATGCACAAGAGTCGTCAATTCAATTAATTGCTATTCAAGGGAAGAAACATTTACCTCGTTGTTCTTCCTCGGTACATGCTCATTCCTGTTGGTGCCGAATTCTTGAGAATTGACAGCCATATTTTCAATCAAATTCCGTGCTTGTACCGGCGTTTTGTCCATGAAAACACCTCCACTCGCCGCATCCAACATGCTCCTGTCATGAGGCAACAAACCTTTATAGCATAATTGAATCAACTGGTTTTCACTTATCTGGTGTTGCGGACAACTAGTGCAAAGCTTCTTGAACCGCTCCCAATATTCGTGCAGTGATTCCCCTGAATATTGCTTGATGCCATAAATTTCTTTCCGGATGTTCGCAGCTCGAGAGGCTGGAAAAAATTTATCCAAAAAAATCCTTTTCATCTCCGTACACGTGGTGATAGAGCCAGAGGGCATGTAGTATAGCCAATCCTTAGCAGCACTCTTCAAAGAAAAAGGAAAGGCCCTCAGTTGAATCTGCTCCTCCGTCACTCCATGGGGTTTCATACTAGTGCAAACCAGGTGAAATTCCATCAAGTGTTTGTTCGGGTCTTCACCTGCAAGACCATGAAAAGCAGGTAGTAAGTGAATTAAACCAGATTTAAGTTCAAAAGTAGCATTATTTTCTAATGTAGGAAAAGTAATGCATAGAGGTTGTTGATTGGGATCAGGAGTGCCCAATTGTCTCAGACTCAGGTCAGCATTAGCAGCCATCTCTTCTTCTGGAAAAGCAGCTCGAGCAGCGGCTTCTTGTTGTTGCCTACGGAGTTCTCGCCTTCGCCTATGCAAAGTTCTTTCGATCTCTGGATCGTAGAAAAAATCCTCTTCAACAAGATCACCTGAAAGCATGAACTAAAAAGAACTAGAAACAAAGAAAAGAAAAGACAGTAAGATTAATCAAAATAAAATAAAAAGAAAATAAACACAAAAAAAATTTACACCGTTCCCCGGCAACGGCGCCAAAATTTGGTAGCGCTTATCGTGTCACACCCAAATTACCCAACTCAAGCAGATAATAACTGAAAATGTAGTAGTGTGAGTAGGGATCGTTCCCACGAGGAAAGGTAAATTCAATGTGTTCTAAATAAAATAAATGGGGGTTTTCAAGTTTGGATTAACTACTAAAAACTTTAAGCAATCGAAATTCACTAGCATGCAAAATTTAAATAAAAGACTGGAGAAATTCAATAAGAGACGAGATAATAAATTCAACAGCAGAAATTATCACACGTAGTTGCTTTGCAAATTAGGTTATTCAAACAATTACGGATTTGAATTCTAATTTAGCTATCGCTTGCAATACAAAATCCTAAGATGGCCAATCCTAAAATCTCGCATACAAACATAAAATAAAACAGATCAAATATTGATACTTAATAAAAATTAAAACACTACAAATCAAATCTCATGAATGAAATATACCAAAGGTTCGTCTCCCTCAACCAAGTAAAAGAGTTTAGCTACAACGATTCATAGCAAAATTCACAAAATTCAAAGGAAAAGAAGAAAACTAGAATTAAGAATTCAAGAAGAAAACCTAGCCTCCAATGTGTCTCCACAAGTCTGATAATAAATCCTACTAAAACGGAATAATAGTCTAATAAAGGCTAGGAACTAAATTAACAAAGTTTCCAAAAATATATTTTTTTTCTTGAAACATAACGCCCGCTCGATCTGCAACATTCTGTGGATCGAGCGGCGTGAAAATGCGTAGCTCTCTGCCTCGCGTAAAAAGGGTCTCGCTCGATCTGCAAACTCCTGCAAATCGAGCGAGAGAGAATTGTCTTCCTACTGTCTTCATAATATAAGTGCTCGCTCGATCTGCATACTCTTGCGGATCGATCGAGAGAGAAATTCCAGAAATTGTCTAGCATTTCTCTTGCTTCAAATCTCCGTTCCTCCGAGGTTCCATCTTAGTCCGCAAAATAAGTGACCTAACCACAAAAACAAGAATCCCATCATACAAACACGGAAAATGCAATACGAACAAAATGCTAAAATAAAACATGCAACTAATGCAAAACAACAACAAAAATGATACTAACAAATGCAACAAAAACACAACTATCAGCAGCACTGTTCACTTTAAAAAAAAAAAATTATTCCTTTTCCTTTGGCTTTTGATTATTGACGTTTAATTATTGTTTATCCCGAGATTAGATGATTAGAACCGAGGTCTCACATTTAGAATTTCAAAATTGTTGTTAGGTTGCTTTTGAAGGTATCATTGTTCGGTTGTACTATTTACTTGGGCATATAAGGAAATTAATTCATTTTGTCGGTCCTTATGTGATTTTAAGGAGATTCGTAAATTGTTTTATTGTTTGAGCATATTCGCGTTATGAAGGAGTCTTTAATTATGGGAAAGATCGACATAAATTATTTATTTGTTTTGCGGACTTTACTGCTTGAAGCTGTGATTAGGGATTTAAGGTCATCGAACTAAGAAAAGTATCGAATATTATAGGACTTTAAGTGGCGAACTAGAACTTTTAAAGTCACATTGGAGCAGTGATTTGAATTAACTCTTAGGAAGCAATCATTTGGGAACAAATACAAATTTGTGAATATTTATTGCAGTAAGAGTTAGTCTGATCCTTGATGATATAGATATCAATGAATATCAGAGCGCGCAGCGAAAGCTGTTTAGGGTCAACTCATGTAGGTGCAAAGTTGGAAATTTAGTATTGATCTGATCTAAGGCATTCAAACCTAGTTAGTAAATCCTTGAATTTCGAGGACGAAATTCCATTTAAGGGGGGAAGGAATTGTGACGCCTAGAATCCAATCTACTAAATCGCATGAATTAATTTAATAAATATTGAGATTATTATTTTTAAATTTAATTGATTTAAATTATTTATGTGAATTATGTGTTAATAAATATTTTTAATATTTATTCAAATGATTTTATTTTAATAACTATTTAATTAATATTTTTAATTGTTTAAGTTTATCTGTCCAAATGATTTTATTGCGCAATTTAAATTACTTTAAATATTTTAAAGGTTTAAGCTTGCATATTTAAATGATTTTAATTGTTTATTTTATTCATTTAAATGATTTTAACTGTTTATCTTATTTATTTAAAATACTTTTGATTGCCCAACTTATTTATTTTAAATAACTTAAGTTTAGCGGTTAGTTATTTTAAATTATTTTAATTGTCTAGCGTATTTATTTTAAATGCTTTTAACTATCCAAGTCGTTTTAAATGTTTTTATACCGCTTGTGTATTTATTTAAATTAATTTTAAACGTTCGTCTGGTTGTTTAAATTATTTTAATCGCTCTGCTATTATATAAAATACTTCATTTATTGTCGTGACATCAAAATATTTAAAGTGTTGATTTTAATTCCTAAGATAGTGCCTAAAATTCTTTTTAATAATTATGATTTTAATTGCTTGATTTTAATTGCTTAATTTTCCTTTAAAGTTTAAGTGCTCAAATATTTTAAGTTCTTTATTATTGAAATTTTTGAGACAGTGACTCCCGGTTCCGGCGCTTGGCGATGGTGGATTTAGGCGGTAAAATTTCAAGAATTTATATCTTTAAAAGTTTAATAGGGAGGTAAAAGGAAAATTTAGAAGGGAATTCAAAATTTAGAAATTTCCGGGTATCCGAAATTATTTTCCTTAAGTATTGCAATATTGGGCTTATTCTTTGACTTTTTCAAAAATTAAAATTTTCATAAACCCGGATTAGTAAAACCCAATTTAATATTTTTGATTAGGGGTTTATAAACTTAGAAATTTTATTAGTGTAAGTTAGTAGGAAAAATTGTACTATAAGTTGTACTTTTAAAAGCACACACACATCTACTTTTAATTACTTACACCTATACATATACACTTGTACACCCCACACACACCTTTTATAACACAATTTTATTGCAAACCCTAGCCACAAAATTTGTCTAGGAGCCGACCCCTCTCCCTCTTTCCCTCATTTCTTTTCCCCCCATCGGCTATTCCCCCCCTTCAAGCCCTAGCCGCTGCCGCCATCCACCGCCGCTTCCATCGCCGGAGGACCTCCAAGGAAGGTGTAGCTTGATATTAGTTCGAAGTCCAGCCCTTCCCCTCCTTCATTTTCGTTTTTTGGTTGGATAAAAATCAAGAAGGCAAGTATAAACACTTCTTTGGGCATTCTAGCAAGCTATTTATGTTCCTATGCTAATCCTTTGTTTAAATTCGAAATGCCTTGTATTTTGGAGTTGTAGGGTTCGAATTTTGCATTATTTTCAGTAGGGTTCCTTGTGATTTTCGAAATTTGAAAACATTTAAATATAAACACATAACACTAAAATAATACAACTTCATAATTTTAATTAAACTTAAATTTTAAAACACACTTTTTAACATATAAATAATTACAAATTTTAAGTTTCATCACACCCCCAAACCGGCTAATTACTAGTCCCTTAGTAATAAAATATCATAAAATATCATAAAATCACAAGTTAGATTTTTATTCCTTAATATATATATTCAAATTTGCAAACTTTGAAATTTTAAAAACACACTTGTGAGGAGATCATATGTTTATTTATAAATCTCATTATCAACCAATATATTAATATGTAATTGGATGGGCTATACATATATATTTCACACAATATCAAAATATTAAATATATATAATTTTTTTTACATAAATATTTTCTAAAAACTTTGAGAATAATATAATCAAAATGATAATAGAAATCCTTTTCATAACATGTATATCTTCAGAAATTTTAATGTAAAAGTCTCAACTCCATATTCTCTCGGGTTATGATTATTTTTTTTTATATATATATATAACTAGTTTTCACTCATGGAGTTGGAATAAAATTATACACTCATTGAAAATGGTTAATATGTAAAGCAGACAATCAAATAACCTAATATTGAAAATAAGATAGGATAATTTACAAAGAATAAACCCATTTTGTTTTTATTTTGTTTTTTTTTATTTTTTTTTCTTTTTTCTATTTTTCTCTTTTTTGCTTGGCTGAAAAATTGTTTTTACATAACTAAATACCTCCAATAAACTTTGAAAATGTAACATATTTTTTTTTCAAAGTTTATTTATTTGTTTATTTTTTATGAGGTAAATCTATTACATTGATAATTATAGTAGAGATATTAATACTCTACATCTTTACAATCAAACTTCAAACAATCTTTGCAGCCAATTTTCATATGCACAATAATATTTTTTTTAAATGGGTTTAATCTAGTAATCAACCATTTCTTAATAATCAATAAAAGCTTATAAGTTGTTTTCTCAATTCTCACCTCTCACTCACAAAATTTATGTGAGTAAATATTGCACTTTTACAAATTAATTCCCTCAATTATACATGTTATTATTCATTCAATCAATATCACTTTAATTATATACTCATAAAAGTTTTAGAAAATATGTTATTTGAAAACACACAATTATATATTATTTATAACTTATATCCCATCAATTACATATTTTCTATTAAATTGATAAAAAGAAGAATAAATAAAAAATCTATACAAAAAGACTTTATTTTCTTAGTATTTTGCAATTTAAATATATACGAAATATTAAAATCTAATCTATTGTGATAATATGAGAAATAAAAACTAATGCGTGTCAGGAGTTTTTGACTCCTTACTCTGCCATTGAAAAAGGAAAAATATATATTATTATAGAAATAAAATTTTTTTTAAATTTTAATTTTTTTTTTTTTAAATAAACCCTCCCCCAAACCTGAATATGACATTTTTTTTTAAGAAAAATAAATAGTACATGATGAAAGAGATATCACCTGGAATTTATTGAAGATGTGGAACAAACACAAACCATTTCGTGACATGTTGAATCAATGATCCAGTTTTCTTTTTTTACTGGTTGGTTGAGACCAATTGATCTTTGTTATAGCTGAATCAGGTTGATGAACAAAAGCTTGGAGATCATCAATTAATTGGTCTTCATTCGAAGCAGAGATGAGCATCCTTCGTGAATTTTCTGAAATGAAATTTTGTTCCATAGCTACATCAAAAAAAGTCAACAAACAATCATAATAGTTATTGATATTTAACAAGCCAACATGTTTATTATGGATATTAAGTTGTGCCCAAGAAACAACATGAAAAATTTCTTCTAAAGTACCAAAACCACCAGGTAAGGAAATAAAAGCATCAGAATTTTCTATCATTTTTGTTATTCTCTCGTACATTGATGAAACTTTCAACTCTTCCCCAACCGTAACACCTGTAATATTTCCTTCAGCTAAAGCTGTAGGAATAATACCCAAAACCTGACTACCTCCAAGATGAGCTGCTGTTGAAATAGATCCCATTAACCCAATATTGCCTCCTCCGTAAACCAAGTGAATTTTTCTCTCTGCTAACTTTTTTTCAAGATTAATTGCTGCATCAACAAATATTTCATTCTTTCCAGTATTAGAACCACAAAAGACACAAATATTTTTCAATTTTTGTGAAGAAGATCCTGTCATGTTTTTTTTTTCTTTTCAAAAATATAGAGAGAGTTGAGTGATTTTATAAGGAAAACAAGGAATAAGACAGAAATAGGAATATAGATGTGAACAAAATGATGAAAATAGTAAAAATAATATATAATAATAACATGCATGCGTATAAACAGTGATGTGATTGTGGCACACAGTGTTCCTTCAATATTTATGAGTCGAGGGTTGGCTTACCATCCAATTTTCTTATAAATTGGCAAATAGGATCTTTTTTAGTCAGATTCCCAAGACCATTACCATGACGTTGCGCTTGGAATAGTTTCCATAAATGGAGAAGTTGACCTTGAACATCTCCACTAGAATGCGTCTCAAGAGTCAATGAGATATCATCTAATGACTCTTTACTCAGCCCATTCTTAATGAAATCAATTTTATCTTCTCTATTTATGGAAACATATCCCAAAGATCTGCATTGTCTATTACAAGTCCATTTAGCACAATTATGACAAACATCTAACCTTTTAGCCCTTCTTTTCTTTGCATAGGTACTTTTTCCTAGTCCAGACATATTTCGAACAAGTAAAAATTTTGGAACTTCACCACCTAATCGAACCTTGGCTTCAATTATAAGACGAATATCCTCCGGGATTCCTTTTTACATAAGCATTCTCAATCTTTCACATCTGCCTTCATAAATCATTCTCAGAACTTTTTTAGAAACAGATGGAAAATATTTACCAAGTTTTTTGATAGCTTCATCCATAATATATATTTATATATATATATATTCAATTATTTTGGGAAATTGAAATAAAACCGACTGAAAGTAGTCACGGAGTACCGTTATCCGCCACTTAACCGGGAAGTGAACTCAATTCTGCAAAAATAAAATAAAAATATAAGTAACAATTAAGTTGGATCGTATAAAGGCATAAACTCTTCATTAAGAACTTCATTTTCTATAAACGGTTTAAGTCTTTGCCCATTAATTTTAAATACATTATTATTTTTAGGATTTTCAACATCAACAGCACCATGAGGATAGACAAATTTAACAATAAATGGTCCAGACCATCGCGATCTAAGTTTTCCTAGAAACAAATGCAAGCAAGAATTATAAAGTAAAACATTTTGTCCGATTTCAAAAGATTTTCTCATAATATTTTTATCATGAAATGCTTTTGTTTTATCTTTATAAATCTTTGCATTTTCATATGCATCATTTCTTAATTCTTCTAGTTCATTTAATTGCAATTTTCTTAATTTAGATGCATCATCTAAATTAGTATTAAACGCTTTAATTGCCCAATAAGCTTTATGTTCAATTTCAACAGGTAGATGAAAATGCTTTCCAAAAACTAATCTATATGGTGACATCCCCAATGATGTTTTAAATGCAGTTCTATATGCCCATAATGCATCACTTAATCTTAAAGACCAATCTTTTCGATTAGGATTGAATGTTTTTTCCAAAATTTGTTTTATTTCTTTATTTGCAAGTTCAACCTGACCATTCGTTTGAGGGAGATATGGAGTAGAAACTTTATGTGTAATATCATATTTTCTTAACAACGAAGAAAATGATTTATTTATAAAATGACTTCCCCCATCACTTATTATAGCTCTAGGTATTCCAAATCGACTAAAAATATTTTCTTTCAAAAATTTTATCACAACTTTATGATCATTAGTTCTACATGTAATTGATTCAATCCATTTTGAAACATAATCGACAGCAACTAAAATATAAGTGAATCCAAAAGATAATGGAAATGGACCCATAAAATCTATTCCCCAACTGTCAAATATTTCAATAATCATGATTGGATTTAAAGGCATCATGTTTCGTTTTGAAATTGAACCCATTTTCTGACAATTTTCACAAGATTTGCAAAATGAATGTGTATCTTTGAATAAAGAAGGCCAATAAAATCCACATTGAAAGATTTTTTCAGCTGTTTTCTTTGACGAAAAATGACCTCCACATGCCTCAGAATGACAAAATTTAATGACACTACTTACCTCATTGTCGGGTATGCATCGTCGAAAAATTTGATCAGGACAATACTTAAACAAATAAGGATCATCCCAATAAAATTTTTTGACCTCTTTCAAGAATTTATTTTTATCTTGTGAACTCCAATGAGAAGGCATTTTATTTGTCACAAGAAAATTTACAATATTAGCAAACCAAGACATAGTAGTAGCATAAAATAGTTGATCATCCGGAAAATTTTCATTTATTGGTATTTCATTTTGAGATGATTCAGAAATTATTCTTGATAAACAATAGTAGTAGAACCAATTAAATAGGATCAAAATTTATCTAATGCAAACACTACTGAAAGTAATTCTTTTTCAGTTGTTGAATAATTGATTTGAGCACTATTTAAGGTTCTACTTGCATAATAGATCACATAAGGTTTACCTGCTTTTCTTTGTCCTAACACGGCTCCTACAGCATAATCACTTGCATCACACATTAATTCAAATGGTAAAGACCAATCAGGAGGTTGTAAAATAGGTGATGTAGTTAAAAGATTAATTATCTTTTTAAAAGCAGTTTCACATTCTTGAGTCCATTCAAATTGTGCATCTTTTGTTAAAAGATTTGAAATTGGTTTCGATATTATGCTAAAATTTTTTATAAATCTTCTATAAAATCCCGCATAACCCAAAAATAATCGAATTTCTTTGATCGTGTTTGGTGATGGTAAATTAGCAATAACATCAACCTTAGCTTTATCAACTTCAATTCCTATTTTAGATATGACATGCCCTAACACAATTCCGGATTTAACCATGTAGTGACATTTTTCCCAATTTAAAACAAGATTTTTTTCTTCACATCTTTTTAAAACTTCTTCCAAATTTTTAAGACAGTTTTCAAATGAGTTTCCAAAAATAGTTATATCATCCATAAAACTTCCACAAATTCTTCAATCATGTCACTAAAAATACTTAGCATGCATCTTTGAAAAGTAGCCGGGGTATTACATAAACCAAATGGCATTCTTTTAAAAGCAAAAGTTCCGAACGGACAAGTGAAAGTAGTTTTTTCTTGATCTTCTAATGATATTGGTATTTGATAATACCCCGAATACCCATCAAGAAAACAATAATAAGGATTACCTGCCACTTTCTCTAAAATTTGATCTAAAATGGTAACGGAAAGTTATCTTTTCTAGTCGCATCATTTAATTTTCTATAATCAATGCACATACGCCAACTAGATGGAATCCTAGCTTGTAATAATTCTCCCTTTTCATTTTTTATAATAGTGATGCCTGATTTTTTTGGTACTACTTGTGTTGGACTTACCCATTTACTATCCGAGATTGGATAAATAATTTCGGCATCTAATAGTTTTAAAACTTCATTTTTAACAACTTCTTTCATGTGTGGATTTAATCTTCTTTGTGGTTGTTGATATGTTTTAGCATTTTCTTCTAAGTGAATTCTATGTGTGCAGAATAAAGGATTTATACCTTTTATATCTTGCAAAGTCCATCCAATTGCATTTTTGTGTTTTTTAAGTAGTGTTATTAAATCTTCTTCTTGTTTTGGTAAGAGGGTAGAAGATATTACAATAGGATATGTTTGATTTTCACCAAGAAAAGCATATTTTAGTTCTATTGGTAAGGGTTTTAATTCAAGTTTTGGATGATCATTTTCTTTTACTTCTTCAAGTTCATTAATTTCTTCAAATAACTTTGATTTAAAAACATTTTTTGAATCAAAACTTTCGACTAAACAAACTTCAGATTGTTGATTTAAGTTTTCTTGGTGTATATTTTCTTCCACGATTGTTTCTATTGCATTATCATCTTCATCTTCATTAATACTTGGTTGTTTACATAAATTGAACACATTAAGTTCTAAAGTCATATTTCCAAAAGACAATTTCATTATTCCATTTCGACAATTTATTAAAGCATTTGAAGTTGCGAGAAATGGACGTCCCAATATTATTGGAATTTCATTATGCACTTCTATTGGTTGTGTATCCAAAACAATAAAATCCACAGGATATATGAATTTATCGACTTGAACTAACACATCTTCTACGATACCTCTAGGTATTTTGATTGACCTATCGGCTAGTAAAAGAGTAACAGATGTAGGTTTTAAATCTCCCAACTTAAGCTTTTCATAAACTGAATAAGGAATTAAATTCACACTTGCTCCCAAATCTAACAAAGCCTTTTTAATTTTATTTTTTCCAATAATACATGA
>NC_133122.1:2959542-2960691 GCF_033568475.1 Henckelia pumila
TCTGCATTGCAAATGCTAGTCTCAAACTCGAGCGATCCTTATCCTTATTATCGGACGGCTCAATCGACTAGGAACCATTTAGAATATACAGTGACTATAAGATGTGTTTCATGATAGACATCCCTATGTACTACCACATCTTACATACACTATAGTATATTCAAGGTCTTTATCAAAACAACAATAGTATATCATAATATAACAATATGAAGAAAGATAAAGTCATTGCCATTAATAAAAGTGTAAATTATATTAAACAAAAGATTGTTTATTCAAAGAGTCATCAAAGCCCTTAGCCACAAGTTGGCTCACCGGGCACCCACTCTTTCAGACGTAACAAGGTTTCTGTATGTGAACCTGCGGAAGGATCATTGTCGAAACCTGCAAAGCAGACCCGCGAACATGTTTAAATATGCTGCTTCCTCGAGACCCCAAGCGTGCCGTGAAGCCTCTTGGGTGAACCTAACCTCTCGGCACGAAAAGCGCCAAGGAAAACCGTAATTACTACTCTCCATCCGCGGTGCCGTCCGCGGTGCCCAGGATGTGATGAGGAGGCGCCTATCAAATATATAATAATATCACGACTCTCGGCAATGGATATCTCGTCGCATCGATGAAGAACGTAGTGAAATGCGATACTTGGTGTGAATTGCAGAATCCCGTGAACCATCGAGTCTTTGAACGCAAGTTGCGCCCGAAGCCATCAGGTTGAGGGCACGTCTGCCTGGGCATCACGCATCTCTTCGCCCCCGGTTACACGTAGTGTCTCCCACCGGCTAGAAGAAGTGCCGGGCTGTTGGGCTGAATGCGTCCATCCGAAGGAGGAGCGGAAACTGGCGCTCGTCACCGTTATCTTCTTATCCTTGCGTAATCGGCCGGCCCAAAATAGGATGCCGTGTCAATGTATGTCACCACACGATACTTGGTGGTTGTATTTCTCGACTGCGCAAACTATCGTTTGTTTTGTGGGTAGTTGCACTCGGGCCAACGGATGCGACACCAAAACGGCGCACTTGATTTGTTTTTTCCCTAAGCGCACGAATTGCAAACCCCAGGTCAGGTGGTATCACCCGCTGAGTTTTAAGCATATCAATAAGCGGAGGAAAAAGAAACTTACAAGGCATTCCCCTATTAACATGCGAGCGAACC
>NC_133122.1:2960791-3117675 GCF_033568475.1 Henckelia pumila
AACAAGATTGGCTTGTTTTATGGTGGTGGATTGTTACCGCCTTAAACGCATACAATATCTCGTGAGGTATTGAGATTAATTTATTTTTAATGCATTAAACAGTCTCATAATATTATGTTTTGATGGTATACAAAAATCGGTTAATTGGTACTAAACCATTTAAAGTGAGATTTTACAGATTAGATTTATTGATGATTAAATTCTTGGAAGCTATTTTTGAAGCTATACATGTAATTTATAAAGTCTTGTATTGCTCATTGAATGGATGAAAAATTGTTAAGAGAATATAAAGAAAAAGACAAAGAAGAAGCCAAAGTATGCGAGCCAGCAACTCCAAATTTACTGGGAATTTTTTAGGCATTGAAATCCGATCTTCACTAAGTCATAATCGTGATGAGGAAGTTTTTACATGTGCGTCCAAATATTGAGACGCCAATCCAACGGCTGTGATATGAAGTTTATGATTTTTCCACAAAAGTTGTGCAGTACCTATTTCTGCAGAACTTGAAGTGAAGGATGAAGAATCAACTTCTGAAAATTACTGAACGTGCTTGAGACATCCAAATCAAATCTCCACCAATCAAAATCCATAACAGGATGTTTAAAAACTTATATCAAAATTTCATATCAATCCAACGGCTAGATATGAAGTTATGATTTTTCCACAAAGGTTGCACAGTACCTTTTTCTGCAGAACATGAAGCAAATGATGAAGATTCAACTTCAGAAATTAACTGGGATTTTTTGAGACATCCAAATCAAATCTCCACCGATCAGATTCAAATATAGGATGTTTTACAACCTCTTTACAAAATTCAAATCAATCCAACAGATGGATATGGAGATATGAATTTTTCAAATTTGTTGCATAGAACAAGTTTGAAAACTTGATGAAGTGACTTTCGAAAATTACTGGAAATGTTTATCTATTAAAATCAAATCTTCACCATTCAGAATGAAGATCCAGATGTTTTAAAGCTTCAGTTCAAATTTCAGATCAATCCAACGGTTAGATTGGAAGATATGAGTTTTTCACAAAATCCGCTCAGTGCTAGGAAAAAGTAGGCAGCAGCGCCGAACACTTTTTTTCACTCCTTGACTTCTTACACATGCTCCAAGCACTCAAATCAGATTCAAATCTTTGCCAACTATAAATAGAGGCCATCCAAGTTCATTTGGAGACATCCCTACTCATCTCTTCTCTCCTTTGCAAGCAATTTCTCACTATCAAAGTGTTTGTGTGATATATTTGAGAGTGTGAAAAAATAGTTTGTGAGTTGGTTGTGCTATTGTTGTAAACACTTGAGTGTGAAGCCCAGTGTGTTGTGCTATCGTTGTAAGCACTTGAGTGTGAAGCCAAGTGTTTGTGTTTGAGGCTATCCTTGGAGCCCTTAAGGCCAAGAGTATTGAGTTGTATCGGCGCGGTGATCGTGTCAAGTTTTACGGCTATCCTTGGAGCCATCAAGGCCAAGAAGTTGAAGTGCTAGTGAATCCTTGGTTAATCAATCTTAACCAAGAAGGGGAGACGTAGACGATTTATCGTCGAACTTCCATAAACATATCTTATCTCATTTATCGCTTTATTTCTTTTACGCATTTATTTACCGCATTTATTTTTGATTGCTTTAAGTCTTCTGCTTGCGTATTTGCATAATTGCTTTAAATTGCTAAAGTTGCCAATAGAACCTAAATCCCCCCCCCCCCCATTAGGTTCTAACAAGTGGTATCAGAGCCACCTTTTTCAAAATATTTTCAAAAAAGTTCTTATGGCAAATCTAGCGAGCGACTATGCTCAAGGGCAATCAACAAATCGTCCTCCTCTTTTCAATGGCATAAATTATGGATATTGGAAAAATCGTATATCCCTATATATCCAATCCATAGACTATGACCTTTGGAAGGTTACTGTGAAAGGTCCCTACATACCTACTAAAGAGGTTGAGGGTGTCAAAATTCCTAAGGGAATGGACGACTTTTCTAAGGAGGATATGAAACATATATCTCAAAATGCTAAAGCCATGAATATTCTTCATTGTTCCTTAGATATGAATGAGTACAACCGGATCTCAATGTGCCCATCCGCTAAAGAAATATGGGACAAGTTGGAGATATGCCATGAAGGCACTAATCAAGTCAAAGAAACGAAGATCGATCTACTCCAACTCAAATATGAAACATTCGAGATGGAATCAAATGAAGATGTAGATACTATGTTCCGAAGGCTTACTCAAATTATCAATGAGCTAGCCCAACTCGGGGAACAATATCCAACCAAACAAGTGTGGGAGGAGAGCTCTACGTGCCTTACCCAAGGAGTGGGATGCCAAGAGGACGGCTATAGGTGACACCGCTTCCTATGACCTTGATCAACTTCATGGGACTCTAAAAACCCATGAGTTGGAACTTTCAACAAGAATCGAAATAAAGAAAGAAGATATCAAGGCAAAGGAGATTGCTCTATCTAGCCAATCCAAATAAGATGAAGATGATGATATGACACTCTTTGCAATAAAATTCAAAAGATTTATGCGAGAAAACAACTTCAAAAAGAAGACGGACAAAGAAGTTACCTGCTACAACTGTCAACGACAAGGCCACTATGAAAATGAGTGTCCTCTCAAGAAGAAAGTTGACAAGGAAAAGAAGAAAGCACTCATATTCACTTGGAGTGATAATGACGATGACGAGGAGGAAGCAAACATCTGCCTCATGGCTAAAAGTGATGACATCGTCTCCGACGACGATGACGAGGTACCTTCCTATGACGAACTACTACATGCATATAAAAACATGTTTGATATGGCTAAATCTCTTAGAAAAGAAAATAGAAAGCTCAAACATGAATTAGAGACTAAAGAGCATGAAAACCTAAGATTAAAGGATGACATAGCTCACTTAGAAAAATCTTTTGATAAGTTCAATGTTAGTAATAATAATTTGAATAATTTACTTAGCATGCAGAAATTTAGTTTTGATAAGGGTGGACTAGGGTATGGTAAGAAATCAATTGACTTACTAGCCTAATTGGTAAGGCAAAAATGAGATCACCCCCAACATGCTCTTATTGTTGTAAAATTGGTCATGTTAGACATAAATGTAGATCTTTAAAATTTCAATATGATCAAAAGAGCTATATGAAAATGGATGCCTAAGAGTACTTAACAACTCATTAGTTGGCATTATGAGATCATGATCTAAGGGTGTTCATCATAGACCGGTTTAAACTGCCTTGACTTGCGACTGTTCTTCCTGATGAACGCTGCTCTGTCCAAGGAAATAGGTTTTTAAAGAGGCCATAGCCCTACCTACTACTAGGAGCACTCTTAGAAAGTGGCGATGATGTTGCTATGAGAAACTGAACTCTTAGAAGTCTATTTTGTATCTCTTTTTTTCTAACACTGTGGACCCAAAAGAACTAAAGGGTACCAAAATCAATTCTTGCAGGGAAATAGGAAAGCTGTTCTTCCTAGCATATGGTATCTAGACAGTGGATGTTCTAGAAATATGAATGGGAACAAAGATCTACTCCAATCCGTCAAACCAAAGGAGAAGGGAACTGTCACCTTTGGAGACAACAGAAAGGAGTAATTGAAGGAATCGGCTCAATAGGTATATCTGAATCCTGCTTGATTGATGATGTACTCCTAGTGAAAGGGCTTAAGCATAACTTACTAAGCATAAGTCAATTGTGCGATAGAGGTTATGAATTCAAATTCACTCTCAACACTGCACTATCACGCACAACTGACAAATCCTTAAATTTCAAAGGATATAGAAGTGAAAATGTATACAAGGTTTCTTTAAACAATTTATCTTTATCAAATATTAAAAGTCTTGTATCCTTGAATGTTGATGATAACATTCTTTGGCATAGACGACTTGGTCATGTTGGTCATAGTACCATAGAAAAACTTTTTAATCTTGATTTAGTTGTTGTATTGCCCAAAATCAATTTAAAATTAGATTCTGTTTGTGATGCATGTCAACTTGGCAAACATACAGGAGAATCTTTTAAAAGCAAAAATTTTGTATCTATTTCTATGCCCTTGAACTTCTTCACCTAGATCTATGTGGTCCCTCGAGGAACGCTAGCCTAGGAGTAAGCTCTATGCATTTGTCATTGTGGATGATTTCTCACGTTACACGACATTGTTTTTAGCCCACAAAAATGATGTCTTTTATTATTTTAAAACTTTTGTCAACGAGTTGAGAATGAGAAAAATCTTTCTATAAAACAGATCCGTAGTGACCACGGAACTGAATTTCAAAATGAGAGTTTTTCAAACTTTTGTGAAGAGAAAGGCATCGGTCACAATTTTTTTTGTCCTAGGACTCCTCAACAAAATGGGGTCGTTGATAGAAAAATAGGACACTTGTGGAGATTGCGAGGACCATGATATGTGAGCATTCTCTACCAAAATATTTTTGGGCTGAAGCAATGAACACTGCCTGCTACATTATCAATCGTGTATCAATAAGGTCAATTTCTCAAGAAAAACTCCATATGAATTATGGAGAGGGAGAAAGCCTAACATTTCATACTTTTGAGCTTTCGGTTCCAAATTATATTCATAATAACGGTAAGGACAACCTTGGCAAATTTGATGCCAAATCCGACAAAGGTATTTTTCTTGGGTATTCCACAACAAGTAAGGCTTTTAGAGTTTTTAATAAACGTACTTTACTTGTTGAAGAATCTATGCATGTTGTATTTGATGAATCTATGTCAATAGTCTCTCGCACTAACAATGATGATGTAGAATTACTCGAAGAAGAGATGGCTTCATCAAGTCTAAATGATTTAGATGTTTCTGTTGAGGAAACACCACTTCCAAAGGATTGGACTCTTCACAAAGATCATCATATAGATCTTATCATTGGAAGTCCTTCGAAGGGAGTAGCCACTCGTTCTTTTCTTAATAATATTTTCAATCATCTTGCTTTTGTTTCACATGTTGAACCTAAGTGCATTGATGATGCTTTATTAGATGATTCTTGGATTATTGCTATGCAAGATGAATTGAATGAGTTTAAACGTAATGATGTTTGGAATCTTGTTCCTAGGCCGCATGATATATCTATTATTGTCACTAAATGGGTTTATAGGAATAAACTTGATGAGCATGGTACTATCACTAGAAATAAAGCTAGATTTGTAGCAAAATGATATAGTCAAGAAGAAGGCATAGATTATGATGAAACTTATGCGCCTGTTGCTAGACTAGAATCCATTCGCATGCTACTTGCTTTTGCTTGCTCTAGAAATTTTAAGTTATTTCAAATGGATGTTAAGAGTGCTTTCCTGAATGGTGAATTGAAAGAAGAAGTTTATATTGAACAACCTGATGGCTTTGTTGATGCTTTACTGCCTGATCATGTGTATAGATTAAACAAAGCTTTGTATGGATTGAAACAAGCTCCTAGAGCTTGATATGATAAACTGTCTACTTTCTTGCTTTCAAATGGTTTTTCAAGAGGAAAGATCGACATTACTTTATTCACCAAGAATGTCAAAAATGATCTTTGATTGTGCAAATTTATGTTGATGATATAATATTTGGTTCTACTAACGAATCTCTTTGTCAAGATTTCTCCAAGCTTATGTAGGAACACTTTGAGATGAGCATGATGGGGGAACTTAACTATTTCCTCGGATTGAAAATCAAACAGTGCAAATATGGGTTCTTTGTGAACCAAAGCAAATACATCAAGGAGATTCTAAAGAAGTTTGGGATGGAGAACACAAAATCATCATCCACATCGATGAGCACAGCAATCAGACTCGACAATGATGAAAATGGTAAAACTGTAGATCAATCTTCCTTTCGTAGTATGATTGGCTCCTTACTTTATGCTACTGCTAGTAGACCGGACATTATGTTTAGTGTTTGCTTGTGTGCACGATTTCAATCATGTCCAAAGGAATCACATTTGTTCGCCTTAAAACGCATTTTTAAATATCTTTCAAATACTCCAAATCTCGTCTTGTGTTATTCGAAAAATTCTTTCTTTGATTTAAAAGCTTACTGTGATGCCGACTTTGGTGGATATAAGGTGGACAGAAAAAGCACTAGTGGAACTTGTTTCTTTTTAGGAAACTGTGTAGTTTCTTGGTTTTCGAAAAAGAAAAATTGTGTTGCGTTATCAACAACCGAAGCCGAATATATGTGTAGTAACCCTGATACCATTTTAAGATAATAATATGTTAAACATGATTAAGGGTTGGTATTTAACCAATTTCGGAGTGTTATTGGACTTCAGAAGTAAAATTTGGGCTTTTTCATTTTGGGCCGGATAGTAAGTTCCGATCCCGGATAGTAAGCTCCGATCCCGGATAGTAAGCTCCGATCGGAACGGAAGCTCCAATCGTGGAACGGAAGTTCCGATCCCTAGCTGTCAAAAATGATCGATGACTCAGTCGCGAGTTTTGACAAGTGTCGGTCATAGAGCAGATCGGAAGCTCCGATTGTAGATCGGAAGTTCCGATCCTGGCGTGGCAGACATGCACGCAATGAGCTGGATCGGAAGCTCCGATCCCGAAATCGGAAGTTCCGATCCTGGCCGAGAAATTTGGCTATAAATAGGGTCGTTCGGAGTTCATTTTCAATTACGAATTCCCGAGTTTCCTTCTTTAGTTATATAGTGTGAGATATACACTTGAGGGCCCTATCGGTTATAATAGAGGTTCTGGAATAACCAAGGTGTGGTTATAGTCATCCGGGACTAGCGACTCCAAAGGGCTAACTACGGACGAAGGTATGGTCCGGGAATCTATTTAAGTTTTGGGAGTACTTATTAGCTTAGTTAAGGCTTATAGAATTTATGTAGTGATACGGTGAACTTTTGAATATAGGCTTGGAACCTAGGATCCTATTATACTTGAACTAGCCTAGAGGTACGTACACATTGACTGAGATTGCCAGCGAGTATACATGTTTATATGTTGCATTTATTTGGCATTATTATATGGCATGATGTATGATTTACCGTTTTTTTTATATACTCATATGTCATGTGCATATACACGTTGAGCTTATTCCTTGTTATACCTGATTATAGAGCCGCTCATCTCTATACTCGATAGTCTGTCACTGAGAGTACCGCGACGGCGGGGGCATTTATGTCTGTCTACTCTGGTGTACTAGACGAGTGTTGTTGCACCCAGAGGTTGATCCGTGCGGTGGCAGCACTCATATGGCGCCGGTACTGAGCATGACTTTTCAGATGACCCTGTACCAGTCATCATGTTGCATGCATTATATACATATGTTTACTCATGTCTATGTACTGGGCGTAGCGCTCACGTCCTAGTTGTTATCTTGGACACCCTATTCCATGGGGCAGGTCGCAGGATGGACGGAGCTGGTAGTTCAAGGCAGGACTAGGGAGCAGGAGCTTTGAAAGTTTTTATACAGCACGATTTATTAGCTGTATAATGTTTACTTTTAAGAATTTCGATATGGTTGTATCACTACAGATTTAAGCTTGGATTATATTACTAAGCTGATATGTAAATTATGGATTATGTTTCCGCACGTTTTTACTCTGTTAAGTATTTTGCTGTATTAAGTTTAATGCATGCTATTAGTTGCCAGTTAGTAGGTGATTCCATGCAGGGTCACTACAATATGGCTGCTGGTAGTTGTTGTGCGCAAATTCTTTGGATGAAGCATCAATTGCTCGACTATGGCATCTCTTTTTCAAAAATCCCTATTTTTTGTGATAACACTAGCGCCATATGTCTTACAAAGAATCCGATTCAATATTCGCGCACCAAACATATTGACATTCGTCATCATTTTATTCATGACCACATCAAACGAAATGAAGTTGGCATGATTGAGTTGGCATGATTGAGTTGGCATGATTGAGTTGTAAAATGATGAAAATACTAGATGAAAATACTTTTATTCGTTTGCGTGGTGAACTTGGCATGATTGAGTTGTAATCACTTGTGGACATAAATAAATTTAATGTCATATTAAGGGGGAGCTTAATTTAAAATTCGAGGAACTTAATTTTGGATAATACAAATTAATTGTATTTATTCAAAGTTATAAAGCTCACATTTTATGTGAAATTTATGTGTTGCATTTTAGAAATTATATTCAATTATCATGTTTTCATTTACTTTTCCAGTCTTTTTGATTATCACAAAAAGGGAGAGAATTAGTTTGGTTAAATACTTTAACTAAGGGGGAGAGTTAGTTCGGTTAAATGCATGGAGAATAAAATTGGTTATTTGATAAATAAATTTTTAATTCTCTTCTTAGCTAATTGTTTAATTTAGGGAGAGTTTTATTCATGCAATTATATTTTGAAAATTTAAATTATTTATTTAATATTGTACATTTATTTCTCCTATTTAACAAAGTTTTGTGATCATCAAAAAAGGGAAGATTGTTACGCCTTAAACACATACAAATCTCGTGTTATGAGATTAATGTTTTTAATGCATTAAAAAGTCTCATAATATTATGTTTTGATGGTTACAAAACTCGGTTAATTGTTACTAACCATTTAAAGTGAGATTTTACAGATTTGATTTATTGATGATTAAATTCTTGGAAGATATTTTGAAGCTATACATGTATTTATAAAGTCTTGTATTGCTCATTGAATGGATGAAACATTGTTAAGAGATATAAAGAAAAAGACAAGAAGAAGCCAAAGTATGGAGCAGCAACTTCCAAATTTACTGGGAATTTTCTTGGCATTGAAATCCGATCTTCACTAGTCATAATCGTGATGAGGAAGTTTTACATGTGCTGTCCAAATTTGAGAGCAATCCAACAGCTAGATATGAAGTTATGATTTTTCCACAAAAGTTGTGCAGTACCTATTTCTGCAGAACTTGAAGTGAAGGATGAAGAATCAACTTCTGAAAATTACTGAACGTGCTTGAAACATCCAAATCAAATCTCCAAAAATCAAAATCCATAACAGGATGTTTAAAAACTTATATCAAAATTTCATATCAATCCAACGGCTAGATATGAAGTTATGATTTTTCCACAAAGGTTGCACAGTACCTTTTTCTGCAGAACATGAAGCAAATGATGAAGATTCAACTTCAGAAATTAACTGGGATTGTTTGATACATCCAAATCAAATCTCCACCAATCAGATTCAACTTTAGGATGTTTTACAACCTCTGTCCAAATTTCAGATCAATCCAACGGATGGATATGCAGATATGAATTTCCCAAATTTGTTGCACAGAACAAGTTTGAAAACTTGATGAAGAGACTTCCGAAAATTACTGGAAATGTTTGACGGTTAAAATCAAATCTTTACCATTTAGAATGAAGATCCAGATGTTTTAAATCTTTAGTTCAAATTTCAGATCAATCCAACGGTTAGATTGGAAGATATGATTTTTCCACAAAATCCGCTCAATGCTGGGAAAAAGTAGGCAGCGGTGCCGAACACTTTTTGTCACTCCTTGACTTCTTAACACATGCTCCAAGCACTCAAATCAGATTCAAATCTTTGCCAACTATAAATAGAGGCCATCCAAGTTCATTTGGAGACATCCCAACTCATCTCTTATCTCCTTTGCAAGCAATTTCTCACTATCAAAGTATTTGTGTGATATATTTGAGAGTGTTTGTAAAAATAGTTTGTGAGTTGGTTGTGCTATTGTTGTAAACACTTCACTGTGAAGCCAAGTGTGTTGTGCTATCGTTGTAAGCACTTGAGTGTGAAGCCAAGTGTTTGTGTTGAGGCTATCCTTGGAGCCCTTAAGGCCAAGAGTATCGAGTTGTATCGGCGCGGTGATCGTGTCAAGTTTTACGGCTATCCTTGGAGCCATCAAGGCCAAGAAGTTAAAGTGCTAGTGAATCCTTGGTTAATCGATCTTAACCAAGAAGGGGAGACGTAGACGATTTATCGTCGAACTTTCATAAACATATCCTATCTCATTTATCGCTTTATTTCTTTTACGCATTTATTTACCGCATTTATTTTTGATTGCTTTAAGTCTTCCGCTTGCGTATTTGCATAATCTCTTTAAATTGCTAAAGTTGCCAATAGAACCTAAATCCCCCCCCCCCCATTAGGTTCTAACATGGATGCACCATCCTCTTTCAATGGAATCATGGGACGTCCATCCCTGAGCGATTTTCGAGTTGTGGCTTCCATCTATCATCAGAAGTTGAAGTTCCCAAGTGGAAAAGAAGTGGGGGTTGTTCGGGGTGATCAAAAGGCGGCTCGGCTGTGCTATGTGAATGAAGTAAAGGTGGATGAAAAGAGGAGTATGAGGGAGGTAGGAATGGCTTCAGTATGCCGGGCACCGAGGGTGTTTGGACAGAAGGTGCTTCTGATGTCTGAATAAGGTCATGAGGAGGTGAAGTTAAGCCCGGGAGCTCAGATTGTTAAATTAGCTTGTGATCTCAACTCATCAGTGAAGCAAATCTTGGTTGATTGCTTGAAGAAGAACAAATATTTTTTTGCTTGGTCTGTATCAGAGCTCACAGGGGTCAGTGCAGAAATTATGGTTCATCGACTCAACATTCTAGAGGGAGTGAGGCCGATATAACAGAAGAAGAGACACTTTGGACCTGAAAAGGATAAAGTTATTTAAGAAAGAGGTGGATGAGCTCCTTAGGGCAGGTCATATTAGGGAAGTATAGTTCCCTACTTGGTTATCGAATGTGGTCCTTGTCCCTAAGAGTTCAGGCAAGTGGAGGATGTGTGTTGATTTCAGGGACTTGAATAAGGCGTGCCCGAAAGATTGCTATCCACTGCCTCGAATTGATCAGTTGGTTGACTCTACAGCAGGTCATCGTTATTTATGCTTCATGGATTCATATCAAGGGTACCACCAAATTCCTTTAGCGGAGGAAGATCAGGAAAAAAAGTAAGTTTCACTACCTCTCATGGAACTTTTTGTTACAGAGTGATGCCTTTCGGATTGAAAAATACAGGGGCCACTTATCAGAGGCTCATGGACAGAGTGTTCGCCTCCCAAATTGGCAGAAATGTAGAAGTTTATGTGGATGATATCCTAGTAAAGTCACAGGATGATGTGGGACTGGTGGCCGACCTTGAGGAAACCTTCTCAACTTTTAGGACTTACCGTGTGAAACTCAATCCGGAGAAGTGTGTATTTGGAGTCAGGGGAGGTAATTTTTTGGGGTACATGGTTACTGAGAGGGGCATAGAGGCCAATCCTGAGAAGGTGCATGCTATCCGATCCATGTCTACTCCTCGTAATCTGCAACAAGTCCAGAGGTTAGCAGGAAGGATAACAGCCTTATCTCGATTTATATCGAGATCGGCTCATAGAAGTTTACCTTTCTTCAAGGTACTGCAAAAAGCAAGAAATTCGAGTGGGATGATGAATGTGGGAAGGAATTTGATGACCTAAAAAATTACTTAGCTGAACTCCTGTGTTGGCTAAGGCAGTTCCGGGTGAACCATTGTACACTTACTTATCAGCTTTAGAGGGGGCAGTCATTTCAGTGCTTATTCGGCAGGAGGGAACAACCCAAAACCCTATCTATTTCTTCTCACATGCCCTTAAGGGTGCTGAGCTCCGGTATTCGGAGGTGGAAAAGTTATCATTGGCCTTGGTTATGACAGTTAGAAAGCTCAGGCCTTATTTCTTATCACACCCCATTGTGGTGTTAACTAATAGCCCCATTGGGAGGATATTGACTCGGGTTGATATTTCTGGGAGATTGGTGAAGTGGACTACGGATAGGGGTGTCAATTTAGGTGGGTCGGGTGGGTTCGGGTCGGGTCGGGTTGACGAAAAAATTATTTAAACATTTCCCAACCCGAACCCGAACCAAACCGAAAATGGTCAACCCGAACCCGGCTAACCCGACCAACCCGATCAACCCGAACCAACCCGAATTTATTATTTTTTTTGTTATTTTTTGTAAAAAATAATTAAATAAAAATTTAAAACACACAATAATAATAGTAATATTTACTTTAATCACATGATAACAAAATCTAAGTTTATATATAATTTAAATTTAAAAGTATAGTTGTAAAAAATTTAAAGTATACTTACTACAAAAAATAAAATAAAATTTTAAAAATCAAAATTGTACAAAATAAACATTAAATCATGAAAATATATTATATCAATATACAATAAATGTTTTTCAAATATACAACGTATGAAAATGTAGCAAATCTTTTTTATTTTATATATATAAAAAAATAAAAAAAATTGGGTCATCTCGGGTCAACTTGGGTTGACCCGAACCCAACCCGAACCTGATTATTTTTTTAGGGTTAGCTTTTGGGTCAACCCGATTCAACCCGAACCCAAAAACCCCCAATCCGAACCTGATATTTTTCGGGTTGAATCGTGTCGGGTTAGCGGGTTGGGTTGGTTTTTGACACCCCTAACTACGGAGCTCGGTGAGTATGACATTCAGTATGAGCCATGTTCAGCCATTAAAGCTCAGGCATTGGCTGATTTCTTAGCCAAAACAAAACATATGGAAGGGGAGGACTTGTGGAAGATATATGTTGATGGCTCTTCTAACAATGAAGGATGTGGAGTGGGGGTGCTTTTGATTTCCCCCCGGGAAGATGAAATCAGATTGACAGTCAGGTTGGATTTTTCGAGCTTCCAACAATGAGGCAGAGTATGAGGCAGTGTTAATCGTCCTATGGGTAGCTAAGAAAGTTGGGGCAGCTCGAGTTCACCTTTATTCCGAGTCCCAGTTATATGATAGAGGAAGCTCGGGGCCTTTTTGATGAAGTAGTATTTGAGCAAATCCCTAGGGAAAGCAATGGGAAGGCGGATTATCTTGCCAAGTTGACTAGCTCGCTTCACAGCTGGAAGACCAGGGAGGTGGTTGTGCAAGTAGAATTGAAACCCTCTACCTAGCTCATACCAGGGGCTCAGTAAGAGATTGATTGGAGGAGGAAGATCAGGAAAAAAGTAAGTTTCACTACCTCTCATGGAACTTTTTGTTACAGAGTGATGCCTTTCGGATTGAAGAATACAGGGGCCACTTATCAGAGGCTCATGGACAGAGTGTTCGCCTCCCAAATTGGCAGAAATGTAGAAGTTTATGTGGATGATATCCTAGTAAAGTCACAGGATGATGTGGGACTGGTGGCCGACCTTGAGGAAACCTTCTCAACTTTTAGGACTTACCGTGTGAAACTCAATCCGGAGAAGTGTGTATTTGGAGTCAGGGGAGGTAATTTTTTGGGGTACATGGTTACTGAGAGGGGCATAGAGGCCAATCCTGAGAAGGTGCATGCTATCCGATCCATGTCTACTCCTCGTAATCTGCAACAAGTCCAGAGGTTAGCAGGAAGGATAACAGCCTTATCTCGATTTATATCGAGATCGGCTCATAGAAGTTTACCTTTCTTCAAGGTACTGCGAAAAGCCAAGAAATTCGAGTGGGATGATGAATGTGGGAAGGAATTTGATGACCTAAAAAATTACTTAGTTGAACTCCCTGTGTTGTCTAAGGCAGTTCCGGGTGAACCGTTGTACACTTACTTATCAGCTTTAGAGGGGGCAGTCATTTCAGTGCTTATTCGGCAGGAGGGAACAACCCAAAACCCTATCTATTTCTTCTCACATGCCCTTAAGGGTGCTGAGCTCCGGTATTCGGAGGTGGAAAAGTTATCATTGGCCTTGGTTATGACAGTTAGAAAGCTCAGGCCTTATTTCTTATCACACCCCATTGTGGTGTTAACTAATAGCCCCATTGGGAGGATATTGACTCGGGTTGATATTTCTGGGAGATTGGTGAAGTGGACTACGGATAGGGGTGTCAATTTAGGTGGGTCGGGTGGGTTCGGGTCGGGTGGGGTTGACGAAAAAATTATTTAAACATTTCCCAACCCGAACCCGAACCAAACCGAAAATGGTCAACCCGAACCCGGCTAACCCGACCAACCCGATCAACCCGAACCAACCCGAATTTATTATTTTTTTTGTTATTTTTTGTAAAAAATAATTAAATAAAAATTTAAAACACACAATAATAATAGTAATATTTACTTTAATCACATGATAACAAAATCTAAGTTTATATATAATTTAAATTTAAAAGTATAGTTGTAAAAAATTTAAAGTATACTTACTACAAAAAATAAAATAAAATTTTAAAAATCAAAATTGTACAAAATAAACATTAAATCATGAAAATATATTATATCAATATACAATAAATGTTTTTCAAATATACAACGTATGAAAATGTAGCAAATCTTTTTTATTTTATATATATAAAAAAATAAAAAAAAATTGGGTCATCTCGGGTCAACTTGGGTTGACCCGAACCCAACCCGAACCCGATTAATTTTTTAGGGTTAGCTTTTGGGTCAACCCGATTCAACCCGAACCCAAAAACCCCCAATCCGAACCTGATATTTTTCGGGTTGAATCGTGTCGGGTTAGCGGGTTGGGTTGGTTTTTGACACCCCTAACTACGGAGCTCGGTGAGTATGACATTCAGTATGAGCCATGTTCAGCCATTAAAGCTCAGGCATTGGCTGATTTCTTAGCCAAAACAAAACATATGGAAGGGGAGGACTTGTGGAAGATATATGTTGATGGCTCTTCTAACAATGAAGGATGTGGAGTGGGGGTGCTTTTGATTTCCCCCCGGGAAGATAAAATCAGATTGACAGTCAGGTTGGATTTTCGAGCTTCCAACAACGAGGCAGAGTATGAGGCAGTGTTAATCGTCCTATGGGTAGCTAAGAAAGTTGGGGCAGCTCGAGTTCACCTTTATTCCGAGTCCCAGTTATATGATAGAGGAAGCTCGGGGCCTTTTTGATGAAGTAGTATTTGAGCAAATCCCTAGGGAAAGCAATGGGAAGGCGGATTATCTTGCCAAGATGACTAGCTCGCTTCACAGCTGGAAGACCAGGGAGGTGGTTGTGCAAGTAGAATTGAAAACCTCTACCTAGCTCATACCAGGGGCTCAGTAAGAGATTGATTGGAGGAGAGATCTCTTAGGGTACATGGAAAAGGGTGAGTTTCCAAGGGACCCCAAAAAGGCATATTGATTGAGGTAGAATAGTCTCCGTTTTGTGATGGTGGAAGGGGTTCTTTATAAGAGGTCATTTTTGGGACCTCTTCTCAAATGTTTGGGCCCTAAGGAAGCTCATTATGTCCTGAAGGAGATACATGAGGGGTGTTGCGGCAATCACTTAGGTTCTTATTCTTTAACCCGTAAGGTGCTCTTAGCAGGATATTGTTTGCCTACTATTCTAAAAGATGCACTATCCTTGGTAACTTCTTGTGACAGTTGTCAGTGACATAGCAGACTTCAGCACCAGCCAGCGGCATTAATGAAAGGGATAGTAGCAGCATGCCCCTTTGATCAGTGTGGGATTGACATTGTGAGTCCTTTTCCTCCTGCCTCAGCTCAAAATAAGTTCTTATTGGTTGTTGTTGATTATTTTTCTAAATGGGTAGAGGCAGAGGCCTTAGCTCGGATCACTAAGGGGGAAGTTTTGAAATTTCTATGGAAGAATATCATGTGCAGATTTGGAGTACCACGAAAGCTCATCTCGAACAATGGAAGGCAGTTTCAGGGAGCTCGGGCACAAGACTGGTGTAAAGAGATGAAAATTCAACAACACTTCACATCTGTCCATTATCCCCAAAGCAATGGTCAAGTGGAGGTTACTAATAGGTCTTTGGTGCAAAATTTGAAGACCCTCTTGGGGAAAGCCCAAGGAAATTGGGTGGAAGAGCTCCCTAGTGTGTTATGGTCATATCGTACCACACCGAGAATTTGGACTGGAGAGACTCCATTTAGTTTGGTATATGGAAATGAGGCAGTATTACTAGAAGAGATTGGGGAGGAGTCAGCTCGGATCATTTTCTATGATAAGAAAAATGGATAAAGGACAATGGAGGACTTAGACTTTGTGGATGAAAAGAGAGAAGCTGCTGCCATCAGAATGGAGGCATACAAGAGCAGGATAGCTCGGTCCTATAATCGTCGGGTGCGCAAGAAGGGATTCCAGGTAGGAGATTTGGTGCTCAAAATTGTTCAGGATGCGTCTCTAGGGAAGCTCGATCCTAAATGGGAAGGACCGTACAAGGTGGTGATGAGGCTCAGTTCGGATGCTTACTACTTGGAGGATTCAAAGGGAAAGATGTTGAAGAGACCTTGAAGTGCTTACAATTTACGCAAATATTATTCTTAAATGTTGCAAGTACAATTTTCCTTAAAGTTGTAATTTGTGCAAGCTACATTCTACTTTTATTTATAAGCAGCTACTTTTTCAGAAATATTGATGTAAACAGGATTCATCTCATCACCTTAGTCACGCCTCTTAGGCCTCTGGCTTTGGTTCAGCTCATCACCTTAGTCACGCCTCTTAGGCCCCTGGCTTTGGTTTAGCTCATCACCTTAGTCACGCCTCCTAGGCCCCTGCCTTTGGTTCAGCTCATCACCCTAGTCATGCCTCTTAGGCCCCTGCCTTTGATTCAGATCATCACCTTAGTCACGCCTCTTAGGCCCCTGCCTTTGGTTCATCTAATCACGTTATTCACGCCTCTTAGGCCCCAGCTTTGGTTCAGCTCATCACCTTAGTCACGCCTCTTATGCCCCTAGCTTTGGTTCAGCTCATCACCTTAGTCACGCCTCTTAGGCCTCTGGCTTTGGTTCAGCTCATCACCTTAGTCACGCCTCTCAGGCCCGTGGCTTTGGTTCAGCTCATCACCCTAGTCACACCTCTTAGGCCCCTGAATTTGGTTCAGCTCATCACCTTAGTCACGCCTCTTAGGCCCTTGACTTTGGTTCAGCTCATCACCTTAGTCAAGCCTCTGAGGCCCTGGCTTTGGTTCAGCTCATCACCCTAGTCACGCCTCTCAGGCCCCTGGCTTTGGTTCAGCTCATCACCTTAGTCAAGCCCCTTAGGTCCTTAACTTTGGTTCAAGCATTATGAAAGAGTGGGTGCCCGGTTAGCCAACTTATGGCTAAGGGCTTTTATGACTCTATGTAAAAAAATCTTTTGTTTAATATAATTTACACTTTTATAATGGCATTGACTTTATCTTTCTTCGTATTGTTATATTATGATATACTATTGTTGTTTTTATAAAGACCTTGAATATACTATAGTGTATGTAAGATGTGGTAGCACATGGGGATGGCTATCATGAAACACATCTTATAGTCACTGTATATTCTAAACTGTTCCTAGTCAATTGAGCCGTCCGCAAATAAGGATAAGGATCGCTCGAGATTGAGACTAGCATTTACGATGCCGAGTACCACGTTTCATTGGTATGGAACATAGAGATGTTCAAAGCATGCAAATGGATATTCATATGATGAATGATCGAACTACCCTATTCGGACTTTCCAAGTGGTTATCACTTATCCAGGGGATAAAGTCCGCGGTTTTGGTTGTACACCATTAGTCCTTATTACTTGAAACATCATTGAGACTCTATATGCTAGTACTGTACTTTGACTCGTTTACCGACTCTATTGGGGTCATCAGGTGTCGGGATTGGGTACAGTTACGACACATATAGGAGTCGATGCTTTGTTGTCAAGGATTCACCATATACTTGCGAGTGTGGATATCCTATGCGATCTGAGGAGATATTAGTGTGACGAATCTCTGGCCAGAGTACATGATGTGTTTTAGGTTACCTGGTGTTCCTAGTAACACATGCAATGTCACTAATAGATCTCCAAGATGTTATGCATAGTTATCGAATCTCGAACGACTCTCGATGCACCAATGGTTGTTGATTTGATCGGGATATTTGGTTGAAGGGACTGTACTGTACGCTAACCAAAATCTACTGGTTCTTGCAGGCACTATCAGTAATACCTAGGGAATCATGGGGCGATGTTGCTAGGCGCACTTACCATGATTCTATGGGTAAGTCGAAAATTGTTGTTCCGAGTCACAAGGTGTTGTGAGCCCACGGCTAGCTGTATTCCTGAACCATTGAGGGTCACACAAGTAATGGATTACTAAAACCGCATAGAGATAGTTAAATTTAAAGAGTTAAATTTAATGAAAGAGAAGTTGGACTTCTTAACTAAAGGGAGTGGGATTTCCTAAAATGACATAGGGATGGGCATTTTTGAAAATCACTGAATTCGGATTCAGAAAAATTATCTTGACTCTAAAAGATGCAGAAATGGTTTCTGTGCACATTGGTAAAATTAGTTTATCAATCGGAGTCATGATGAATTTTATATTAATTTTTAGAACAACGGGCTTGGCTTGTTGGGCTTAAGTTATGGATTGTGGGCCCTAAGGAGTTAGAGTCCAAATACAGTTATAACTTAATCTAGTCTAGAAATTATCTATAAATATACTGCAGTGTTCGAAAATTCCATGAGATTTTAGTCTTGGAATTTTCGAATTTCAGCCTATATTATTCAAGGGGATTTTCGAAATCCTCTGTCCCTTTTTGGAGAAAATTCGGGTTGTGTTTTTGTGAAAAATTACAATCTGAATTAACAGATCATATCTGTTTATTCTCTACACAAATTTCTGATTGATTTCTAGTGCAGTCAATCAGAGGGTTTTGTTTTCTATTCATGGACCTGATTGAAGAAATATTCGTTCATCAGTTCTTGGGATATACAACAAGAGCAGATTAAATTCTGTTGGTGTCCATAGTCTTGCTTCGAGATTTCAAGATAAAATATTTAATAGTGATTATTTGTTTTACTTACACAAATTTAATCGTAAAGTTTTGATACCCAGATATGGAATCGTTACATATTAATAAAATAAATTTTTAAACTTCCGCTGCACCGGGTATCAATTCTAATTGATCTGAACACCGTTTTCCAACAGTGGTATCAGAGACAGGTTGCTCAGATCAAACGATTAAATTAATCGATTGTACAAAATTTTTAAGCCTCGGTTTTTGAAACAAAACGAAAATTTAAAATTAAATTTTAAGAGGCAAATCGGGCAGCGATCGTCACTGCCCGGGGCAGCGAGCGTCGCTACCCAAGGGCAGCGACTGCCCATGGGCAGCGAACGTCGCTGCCCAGCCCGAGCCCCTTTTTGGGGCGCGGGCTGCCCGGGATTGTCCCGGGCAGCCCGGAAAAATTATTTTTAATTTTTAATTTTTAATTAAAATTTTTAATTTTCGAAATTCTAGTTTTTGATCCGATCAAAAATTGTTTTGATTGGTTCACGAGGCATCGGATCGAATTGTTCGAGTCCGAAAATTTTAAAATTGATTTTTGGATAAATTTGAATTTTTGGAAAATTTATAAATTTTATCCGTTAAATTAAATTTTATAAAATTAATTATTTTGGTACAATTGATGATAAGATATGATCTTATGGATGGATAAAGATAAAATATGATTTTATCTTTTAAATTATGATGCCTTTGCATGTTTATCCAATTATTTAATTATTGAATTAATTAATGGATAAAGGATGATCGATTGCCATGACCAATGTTTTAGGTGTATGTTAGGTGATTTAAATTTGTCTTATTGTTGTTGGTGTTTATTAATGGGCTTGGTTTATAGCCCAATATGATTGTCATATGTAATAAAAGTGGGCCTGGTTTATGGCCCATTCCCACCCCTAAAATGTATCCCATATTTGTCATCGAAATTTATTGTAAATTTATTAGACTTAGTGGGAGACAAAGATTTGAAGAAATGTTGGGCCCAGCAGACAATGAAGACCGAAGAAATGTAAATTGGAAGCACAATGTAATAGGATTGCATTGCATACTTACATATCACCTAGGATTGGACTTAGACTCGTGATTGGCAACCACGGGTCGATTATTTAATGGGATCGATCATCCTTAAATAATATATGATATTATTGATGTATGCATGTTTAGACTAAATTGTATGAATCCCGTAAGCATACATAAATTGCATGATGAGACAAATTTTCAAAATTAAAAATTCCTCATTTTAAATATGATTTAAAATTGATATCAAGATTAATAAAAAGGGAATTTAAATATTGTTTAAATATTCCTACCTTCCATCAACGATCAATGTATGAGATGCTACCCGCGGATACGGTCCGGCTCATATTATTGGGGGGGGGGGGGGGCCGTTCGTCGGAAAGCTGTACATTGGATCGACACATGTTGTAAGTTGGGTGGAACTCCCATGGGATTGGCTCATATTATTGGGGATCCACATGGCGACCGTCCATCACAACTTAATATTGATGGGTTATCTTGACATGTCACAATAAACAGCGTCATATTATTGGGCCCTTATTGGACATGAGGTAAAAACGTGGAGGTTGCTTTGGAAGCAATTGGGCTCTACCTTTTGAAAATTATGGTTGGTTGATATTATTCGGGACTATAGTTTGTCAATTGGACTCCATGTTCCCACTAAAGAAAATGTTTCTCGTTTTCACTAGAGGGTGGTGAAATTGTCAAAATAGTGGGAGTGTGATTTATAAAATAAAATTCGCCATATTTTATGTCTTAGTAAATTATTAAACAAATCATCGATTATTGTCTGTTTCATCTCAGTATTTCATTACAATGAATTCGTAATCCACATGTTTCAATTCTCGAACAAAACAAACTTTCTGGCGCAATCTATACAGGATGGTTCCATAAGTTAAGATTGTCCTGAGTTCGGAAAAGATTTTCTAAGTGTTAGAAAAGGCTTCTCCGAAAATAGCCTCGGCTGATGTAACTGCCGAAAGGTTGGCCGAACTAGAGAAATGGTTGGACCATGATCTCAAGGCCAAATGTTACATGCAAAATTCGACAAGTCTAAACAAGTTTGCCATTACTGCAAGAAACCCGGTCATTGGAAACGTAACTGCAAGGAATACCTCGAGCAGTTGAGAACTGAAAAGGGTATGTTTTACATTGAAATAAATGTTTTACTTAATACTACTTCTTGGGTATTGGATACAGATATAGATCTCACATTTACAATGAGTTGCAAATGATGACAAGAAGTAATAAGCTAAGGATGGGTGAGACCCAGCTAAGGCTCGGGAATGGTTCTAGAGTCGAAGCCAAAGCTATAGGAGACATTTATTTAGTTTTTCAGAATAATTTTAAGTTATTTTTTAGAGATGTTTTATATGTTCCGGATTTGGTCAAAAACATTATATCTATTTCTATGCTTGATAGAGATGGTTTTTCTTGCAATTTTGTAAATGGGATTTGCAATATTTACAAGAATGAATGTTTGATTGGAAATGGACAACATGAAAATGATCTATATAGCTTAAAATTAAAAGACGTTCCAATTAATTATGTTGATAAACCGGTAACAACAATTAAAAGGAAGGACGATAGTCAAAACCCGGCAAAGCTTTGGCATGCTAGGCTAGGTCATATTTCCTCAAGGAGTATGAACAAGCTAGTGAGAGAGGGCATGTTTGATATGTCTGATATTAACTCTCTACCTACTTGTGAGTCCTGCCTAAAGGGAAAAATGACTAAATCTCTTTTCAAAGGGAAACCTAAGCGTAGTCTAAATCTGTTGGATTTGATCCATACAGATGTTTGCGGTCCATTTAGGATTGGTACTAAATGTGGCAACACCTACTTCATTACCTTTACTAATGATCATTCTAGGTATGGGTATTTATATTTAATGAAATATAAGTCTGAAGCATTTGAAAGGTTCAAAGAATTCAAGGCTGAAGTAGAAAACAAATTAGGTAAAAGTATTAAGGCACTTCGATCGGATCGAGGTGGAGAATACTTAAGTACCGAGTTTTTGGACTATCTAAAAGAGAATGGGATTCTCTCTCTGTGGACTCCTCCTATGACACCTCAGCTTAATGGTGTTTTGGAGCGTCGCAATCGAACTTTGTTGGACATGGTTCAATCCATGATGAGCTTCACTGAGCTCCCACATTCGTTTGGGGTTACGCGGTTAAAACGGCGGTATTGTTGTTAAACAACGTCCACACTAAAGCAGTAAAATAAAACACCATACGAGTTATGGAATGGCAAAGCTCCTAAGTATTCGTACTTGAGGATTTGGGGATGTCCTGCTTACGTGAAGCAGACAGTGGGAGATAAATTGGATAGTCGATCCACTTTATGTTATTTTGTAGGGTATCCGAAGAATTCAATCGGATATTATTTCTATCATCCTGCTGAAACAAAAGTGTTTGTTTCAAGGAATGCCACCTTCTTGGAGAAGGAGTTCTTATTGGATAAGAAAGGCAAGATGATGGAACTCGAAGAAATTCGAGAAGAACCCGAGATACAAAATAGCGATCCTACACCTCAAGAATCATCACAAGACACGCCTACTACTAGGAGATCCGAGAGGACTTCTAGGCCTCCTATTAGATATGGTCTTCTTCTTGAAGGGGATCAAAGTGAACCCGACATTGGATGTGATCCAAGAAACTTCAAGGAAGCAATTTCTGAGGCATATTCGAATTTATGGCTTGAAGATATGCAATCGGAAATAGACTCGATGCATTCTAACCAAGTTTGGTCTTTAGTAGATCCTCCCGATTGAATTGTTCCAATTGGGTGCAAATGGATCTACAAGAGAAAACTTGGGCCTGATGGAAAGGTATTGACCTACAAGGCACGATTGGTGGCAAAAGGTTATACTCAAAGACAAGGAGTTGACTATGATGAAACCTTTTCACCAGTCGCAATGTTCAAGTCCATAAGAATCCTTATTGCCATAGCAGCATGGTATGACTATGAGATATGGCAAATGGATGTAAAGACTGCATTTCTTAATGGAAACATTAAGGAAGAGATCTATATGATGCAGCCTGAGGGATACACATCCATGGGAAGCGAGCATAAGGTATGCAAGCTTCAGAGATCAATCTATGGTCTCAAACAAGCATCAAGAAGTTGGAACCAGAAATTTGATGAAACGATAAAGGATTTTGGTTTTATCAAGAACCCGGAGGAACCATGCGTGTACAAAAAAGTAGTTAATAATGCGGTAACATTCTTAGTACTTTATGTTGATGACATCCTACTCATGGGGAATGATGTAGGGATGTTGCAGTCAACAAAGATATGGTTATCAGGTAGATTCTCGATGAAGGATTTAGGTGAGGCATCCTATATTCTAGGAATTCAGATCTATAGAGATAGATCAAAAAGAATGATAGGACTCACTCAATCAACCTACATCAACACCATATTGAAAAGGTTTTCTATGGATGAGTCCAAGAGAGGACATCTACCTATGTGTCATGGAGTTTCTCTATCCAAGTCTATGTGTCCCAAGACTGACGAAGAGATAGAGAAGATGACACACGTGCCATATGCGTCAGCCATAGGTAGTATCATGTATGGGATGATATCTATCAGACCGGATGTGGCCTATGCTCTGAGCGTCACGAGCAGATACCAAGCCAATCCCGGTCAAATGCATTGGAAAGCCGTGAAGGATATTCTTAAGTACTTGCGAAGGACTAAGAATTTATTCATGGTTTATGGAGTGAGAGAATTGAAGTTGGAAGGCTATACCGACTCTAGCTTCCAATGTTACGTGGATGACTCGAAACCAACCTCTGGATTTGTATTCGTGCTCAATGGCGGTGCTGTCTCTTGGAAGAGTTCCAAGCAGGACACCACAGCGGATTCCACCACTGAGGCAGAATACATTGCAGCATCAGCTGCTGCTAAAGAGGCGGTTTGGATAAGGAAATTCATCCAAGAGTTGGGTGTAATTACTGAAGTTGTTGGTCCAGTCCCGGTATACTGTGACAACACGGGTGCCGTTGCTCAGGCAAAGGAACCAAGGTCTCATCAGAAGTCCAAACACGTACTGAGGAAATACCACATCATCCGGGAGATCGTGGAAAGAGGAGACATCAGTGTCGAGAGAGTGGCCTCTACAGACAATATCGCTGATCCGCTTACTAAGCCTTTGCCAGGACCATTGTTTGACAAACATCGCGAAGCAATGGGATTACATAGTATGACTAGTTAGCTTTAGGGCAAGTGGGAGATTGAAAGAGTGGGTGCCCGGTTAGCTAACTTATGGCTAAGGGCTTTTATGACTCTATGTAAAACAATCTTTTGTTTAATATAATTTACACTTTTATAATGGCATTGACTTTATCTTTCTTCATATTGTTATATTATGATATACTATTGTTGTTTTGATAAAGACCTTGAATATACTATAGTGTATGTAAGATGTGGTAGCACATGGGGATGGCTATCAAGAAACACATCTTATAGTCACTGTATATTCTAAACTGTTCCTAGTCAATTGAGCCGTCCGCAAATAAGGATAAGGATCGCTCGAGATTGAGACTAGCATTTGCGATGCCGAGTACCACGTTTCATTGGTATGGAACATAGAGATGTTCAAAGCATGCAAATGGATATTCATATGATGAATGATCGAACTACCCTATTTGGACTTTCCAAGTGGTTATCACTTATCGAGTGGATAAAGTCCGCGGTTTTGGTTGTACACCATTATTCCTTATTACTTGAAACATCATTGAGACTCTATATGCTAGTACTGTACTTTGACTCGTTTACCGACTCTATTGGGGTCATCAGGTGTCGGGATTGGGTACAGTTACGACACATATAGGAGTCGATGCTTTGTTGTCAAGGATTCACCACATACTTGCGAGTGTTGATATCCTATGCGATCTGAGGAGATATTAGTGTGACGAATCTCTGGCCAGAGTACATGATGTGTTTTAGGTTACTTGGTGTTCCTAGTAACACATGCGATGTCACTAATAGATCTCCAAGATGTTATGCATAGTTATCGAATCTCGAACGACTCTCGATGCACCAATGGTTGTTGATTCGATCGGGATATTTGGTTGAAGGGACTGTACTGTACGCTAACCAAAATCTACTGGTTCTTGCAGGCACTATCAATAATACCTATGGAATCATGGGGCGATGTTGCTAGGCGCTCTTACCATGATTCGATGGGTAAGTCGGAAATTGTTGTTCCGAGTCACAAGGAGTTGTGAGCCCACGGCTAGCTGTATTCCTGAACCATTGAGGGTTACACAAGTAATGGATTACTAAAACCCCGTAGAGATAGTTAAATTTAAAGAGTTAAATTTAATGAAAGAGAAGTTGGACTTCTTAACTAAAGGGAGTGTGATTTTCTAAAATGACATAGGGATGGGCATTTTTGGAAATCACTGAATTCGGATTCAGAAAAATTATCTTGACTCTAAAAGATGCAGAAATGGTTTCTGTGCACATTGGTGAAATTAGTTTATCAATCGGAGTCACGATGAATTTTATATTAATTTTTAGAACAACGGGCTTGGCTTGTTGGGCTTAAGTTATGGATTGTGGGCCCTAAGGAGTTAGAGTCCAAATATAGTTATAACTTAATCTAGTCTAGAAATTATCTATAAATATACTGCAGCGTTCGAAAATTCCATGAGATTTTAGTCTTGGAATTTTTGAATTTCAGCCTATATTATTCAAGGGGATTTTTGAAATCCTCTGTCCCTTTTTGGAGAAAATTCGGTTTGTGTTTTTGTGAAAAATTACAATCTGAATTAAAAGATCATATCTGTTTATTCTCTACGCAAATTTCTGATTGATTTCTAGTGCAGTCAATCAGAGGGTTTTGTTTTCTATTCGTGGACCTGATTGAAGAAACGTTCGTTCATCAGTTCCTGGGATATACAACAAGAGCAGATTAAATTTTGTTGGTGTCCATAATCTCGCTTCGAGATTTCAAGGTAAAATATTTAATAGTGATTATTTGTTTTACTTACACAAATTTAATCGTTAAGTTTTGATACCCAGATTTTGGAATCGTTCCATATTAATAAAATAAATTTTTAAACTTTCGCTGCACCGGGTATCAATTCTAATTGATCTAAACACCGTTTTCCAACACATTATCCTAGACAACTCAACCAAACACACTCATTTTAACTTGAGCACATCTAGTACTTGCAGCTCCATTCAGTACATACTTAAACAAGAGGGGTAAACTTCATAGTGATCCCGTTGAGTACGCTTAACAAAGAAGAAAGGCTACTTCACATCAGGCTCAGCAAGGTAAACTTGGAGCAAGGAAAGATCAAGTCGGGAGTTCGGGAGCTCATTCAAGCTCTCGAGGAACTTAAATCAGTTCAGGTCGGGAACTAAGGAGCTTAGCTAAGGCTCCCTGGTATAATTGACATCTCGGATTGGGAGCTCAGTTTGCGAATTTAGGAGCTTAGCTCGGCTACATGGAGCTCAGCTAGGCTACTTGGAGCTCAGCTCGGCTACCTAGAGCTCGGCTCAGTTCACCTGCGGGTGTTAGTTTATTTTTAATTCTTTATCGTGCTTCCCTTCAGGGAGCTCAGCTCAGTTTACCTGCGGGTGTTAGTTTATTTTTAAGTCTTTATCGTGCTTCCCTTCAAGGAACTTAGCTCAGTTAACCTCCGGGTGTTGGTTTATTTTTAAGTCTTTATCGTGCTTCCCTTCAGGGAGATCAGCTCAGTTCACCTTCGGGTGTTAGTTTATTTTTAAGTCTTTATCGTGCTTCCCTTCAGGGAGCTCAGCTCAGTTCACCTGCGGGTGTTAGTTTATTTTTAAGTCTTTATCGTGCTTCCCTTCAGGGAACTCAGCTCAGTTCACCTGCGGGTGTTAGTTTATTTTTAAGTCTTTATCGTGCTTCCTTTCAGGGAGCTCAGCTCAGTTCACCTGCATGTGTTAGTTTATTTTTAAGTCTTTATCGTGCTTCCCTTCAGGGAGCTCAGCTCATCTCGCCTTCGTTGGTTTACTTTTAAGTGTTTATTATGCCTCCCCTTAGGGAGATCAGTTCAGATCAATTTCAAAAATTTATTTTATAGGATAAGCTCAGACAAATTATGTGGAAAAGATGAGACAAAAACATTCATAATCAAGGGAAAATATAGTGTTCACATCCACAATAACACAAATTACTTCTCATTATCTCCCTCACCCTCGCCCTGTTTCTGCTCGGCCTCGCCTTCACCTTCCTTTGCTGCCTCTGCTGCAGTGAGGGACAAAGCAAACCCATATATGTCCAAGAAGTCTACGAGGGTCCCTTCGGGAGGATAACCAGCCGCCCTGAACTTTTGGGTGCAGCCTTCAAACCCTTTGGCTAGGTAGTCGTAGGCTTGGACAACAACCTCGTCCATGAACTCATCCGACTTCAAAAAGTTGTCTTTGAAGTCCTCAGTTCCCTTATCCAGCTCGGTTTGAGACAGTTCCAACTCTTGAAGGGCTTGAGCAAGTTGATCCTGAGAGCTCTTCAGTTTTCCTTGCAGGGCTTTTTTTTGCACCTCAGAGACTCGGAGGTCATTTTGCTGCTTCAGCCTCTCAGCTTGGAAGCCCATCCGCATCTCATCCTGTTGAGCCTCAAGATTGGATGTAGTGACCCTGCATGGAATCACCTACTAACTGGCAACTAATAGCATGCATTAAACTTAATACAGCAAAATACTTAACAGAGTAAAAACGTGCGGAAACATAATCCATAATGTACATATCAGCTTAGTAAATAATCCAGGCTTACTACTGTAGTGATACAACCAAATCGAAAAATTAAATAGTAAACATTATACAGCTATATCGAATCCTGCTGTATTAATAAAATCCTCAAGGCTCCTGCTCCCTAGTCCTGTCTTGAACTACCAGCTCCGTCCATCCTGCGACCTGCCCCATGGAATAGGGTGTCCAAGATAACAACTAGGACGTGAGCGCTAACGCCCAGTACATAGACATGAGTACACGTAAATATATGATGCATGCAACATGATGACTGGTAAAGGGTCATCTGAAAAGTCATGCTCAGAACCGGCGCCACATGAGTGCTGCCACCGCACGGATCAACCTCTGGGTGCAACCACACTCGTCTAGTACACCAGAGTAGACAGACATAAAATGCCCCCGCCGTCGCGGTACTCTCAGTGACACACTATCGAGTATAGAGCTGAGCGGCTCTATAGTCAGGAATAATAAGGTATAGGCTCAACGTGTATATGCACATGACATATGAGTATAGAAAGCGATAAATCATACATCATGCCATATAATAATGCCAAATAAATGCAACATATAAACATGTATACTCGCTGGCAATCTCAGTCAATGTGTATGTACCTCTAGGCTAGTTCAAGTATAATAGGATCCTAGGTTCCAAGCCTATATTCAAAAGTTTACCGTATCACTACATAAATTCTATAAGTCTTAACTAAGCTAATAAGTACTCCCAAAACTTAAATAGATTCCCGGACCATACCTTCGTCCATAGTTAGCCCTTTGAAGTCGCTAGTCCCGGATGACTATAACCACACCTTGGTTATTCCAGAACCTCTATTATAACCGATAGGGCCCTCAAGTGTATATCTCATACTATATAACTGAAGAAAGAAACTCGGGAATTCGTATTTCAAAATAAAATCGAACGAGACCTATTTATAGGCAAAATTTCCGGCCAGGATCGGAACTTCCGATTTCGGGATCGGAGCTTCCGATCCAGCTCATTGCGTGCATGCAAGACACGCCAGGATCGGAACTTCCGATCCAACGATCGGAGCTTCCGATCTCACCCCCGATCAACACTTGTCAAAACTCACGGCAGAATCATCGGGCAAAGCTGGCAGCCGGAGATCGGAACTTCCGTTCTTGGATCGGAGCTTCCGATCTCGTGCTTCCGCTGAGCTTCCGAAGTGGCTGGGATCGGAGCTTCCGATCTGTGTTCGAAGCTTCCGATCCGGCCCAAAGTCAAAAGCCCAAATTCTCTTCCGAAGTCCAATAACACTCCAAAATTGAATAATTACCAACCCTTAATCATGTTTAACATATTATTATCTTAAAATGAGTTCTGGGTTACTACATTCTCCCCACCTTTAGATATTTCGTCCGCGAAATAACATCTAAAGACAAATCAAGATAGCAATATGAAACATTAAACCATGTTTTATTACAACAACTGTAATTACATCTTACATGGTAAATCAAAAGTACAAAGCAAACAACTCAGGATATTCCGCTTGCATACGACTTTCAGTTTCCCAAGTTGCTTCTTCAACGCCTCGGCGCTGCCACTGTACCATCACAAGTGGTATAGTCTTGTTCCTAAGAACTTTCTCCTTCCTGTCTAGGATACGAATTGGTCGTTCAACAAAAGACAGATCTGGCTCTAGCTGAATATCAAAAGACTGAATCACATGAGATTCATCAGCTATATACTGTCGAAGTAACGACACATGAAAAATGTTATGTATACTGGAAAGATTTGGCGGTAAAGCCAAACGATATGCAACATCTCCGATCTTCTCCAGTATCTGGAAAGGCCCAATGAAACGAGGAGACAACTTGCCTTTCACGCCGAATCTCATCACCTTCCTGAAAGGTGATACTCGTAGAAACGCATATTCACCAGGCTCAAACTAAAGTGGCCTGCGATGAATATTAGCATAACTGGTTTGTCTATCTTGAGCAACTTTAATCCTATGCTTGATCAAATCTACCTTGTCTACAATCTGCTGCACCAATTCAGGACCCTCGACTTGTCGTTCCCCGACTTCATCCCAGAATAACGGAGTACGACACCGTCGACCGTAAAATGCCTCGAAAGGTGCCATATCGATACTACGATGATAACTGTTATTGTAGGAAAATTCGATCAAAGGTAATTGATCCTGCCAAGATAAGCCAAAATACATGACAGAAGAACGTAGCATATCCTCCAAAGTATGAATTGTCTGTTCTGACTGCCCGTCAGTCTCCGGATGATATGCAGTGCTCAAACTCAGAGTGGTACCCAACGCCTCCTGAAAACTACCCCAAAAACGTGAGGTAAATCGCGGGTCTCTATCACTGACTATGCTCACTGCAATCCCATGTAATCGCACTATCTCCTGGATATATAAGCATTCCATGAGATCATAAGAATACTCCCGGTTGTAAGGAATAAAGTGTGCTGATTTTGTCAAACGGTCAACGAAAACCCAGATAGCATCACACTGACGTGATGTCATAGGCAAGTGGGTAACAAAGTCCATAGTTACATGCTCCCACTTCCATTCGGGAATCTCAAGATTCTGCAGTAATCCACCTGGTCGTCGATGTTCAGCCTTGACCTGTTGACAAACCAAACATCTCGAAACAAATTGATACACACTCCTCTTCATCCCTTTCTACCAAAATCTAGTTCACAAGTCCTTATACATTTTCATGCTTCTAGGATGGACTGATAAGAGACTCCTATGAGTTTGAGAAAGAATATCGTTCCTGAGCTCCGCATCATTAGGTACAACCACTCGATTAGATAGGCACAATAAACCATCTGCCTGAAAATGGAATCCAGATGTATTAACTCCATTGGCTAGACGTGCCAATCGCTGAGTCTTAACATCAGATATCTGAGCATCTCTGATCCGAGAATACAATGCTGGCTCAGATAGAATAGTATACAAACAAATCCCATTCCTCCCTTTCTTGTGCTTGAGCGTAAAACTCAATGAACAACACTCTTGAATCATATGAGATACTTCACTAGTCTGATGTGCAGAAAGTCTCACCTGCTGACTCAAGGCATCAGCAGTAAGATTAACAGAACTTGGATGATATTTGATTTCACAATCATAATCCTTCAGAAGATCCATCCAGTGTCTCTGTCGCATATTCAACTCCGCCTGAGTGAATAAATACTTCAAACTCTTATGATCCGTGAATATCTCAAATTTCTCTCCATAAAGATAATGCCTCCAAATCTTGAGTGCAAATACAATGGCGGCTAACTCGAGATCATGCACTGGATAGTTAGTCTCATGCGTCTTCAACTGTCGAGAAGCATAGGCAATAACATGTCCATGCTATGTCAGAACACATCCTAACCCCTGACCAAAGGCATCAGTATAGACAACATAACCTCCTGATCCAGAAGGTAGAGCTAGCACAGGTGCAGTAGTAAGACGTCCACACTGCTCGTGAAATGACTCCTCACAATCCGAGGACCATATGAAGGCAACATCTTTCTGAGTAAGCTGAGTCAAAGGCCTGGCCAACTTTGAAAAATTCTCGATGAACCGACGGTAATATCCAGCTAGACCCAAGAAACTACGAATCTCAGCAACCGTCGTCGATCGAGACCAGTTCAGCACTGCCTGTATCTTACTTGGATCAACAGATATTCCTTCACTAGAAATTACATGACCGAGAAACACTACCCGATCAAGCCAAAATTCACACTTGCTCAATTTCGCATGCAGCTGCTTATCTCGTAACGTCTGTAAACAATCCTTAGATGTTGTGCATGCTCATCCTTGTCATGAGAATAGACAAGAATATCATCAATGAAGACGATGACAAATCTATCCAGATATTCTCGAAATATTTGATTCATCAGATTCATAAAGACTGCCGGTGCATTCATCAAACCAAATGGCATCAACAGAAATTCATAATGCCCGTATCTGGTCATGAAAGCAGTCGTAGATATATATGAGTCTCGTACCCGCATCTGATGGTATCCAGATCTCAGATCTATCTTAGAATAAACAGAAGTACCCTGTAATTGATTGAACAGATCATCAATTCGCGGCAAAGGATACTTATTCTTGATGGTGACACGATTCAACTGCCTGTAATCAATACACAATCGCATCGATCCATCATTCTTCTTGACAAACAAAACAGGTGCTCCCCACGGAGAAACACTCGGACGAATATATCCCTTATCAAGCAGATCCTGCAACTGCTGTTTCAATTCCCTCATCTCTGACGGTGCCAGTCGATAAGGTGCTCGGGATATAGGCGTACCTGGTACTAAATCAATACCAAATTCAACCTCTCGAACCGGAGGAAAACCAGAAATCTCATCAGGGAATACATCAGGAAACTCGCTGACAACTGGTAACTGATCAATACCCGTACTACTCGTGGACATATCAACTGCATAGATGAGGTAGCCCTCCCCACCTGACTCCAAGACATGACATGCCTTCAGAGCCGAAACAAGTGGCATCGGAGGTCGCGCACCCTCACCATAAAAATACCAGCTATCACCCTCATCCGGATGAAACTGCACCAGACGCTGATAACAATCCACAGTAGCATGATACAAAGTCAGCATATCTATTTCCAAGATACAGTCAAAATCTGCCATTGCTAATATCATCAAATTAGCTATTAACACATTACCCTCAAACTCCAGAAGGCAACCCATCACTAGACGCTTAGTTACTATCTCTTGCTCCAACGGAGTAGATATAACTAAATCCATATCTAATGATACATAAGGTAATATATGTCTCTTAACAAAGCAACTAGAAATAAAGGAATGCGATGCTCCAGTATCAATTAATACAAGTGTAGGAATACCACATAACAGAAAGGTACCTGCCAGCATGCGATCGCTTCCCTCTGTAGCCTGCTCCTGAGACAGAGCAAACACCTGCCCTTGAGTCTGTGGACGATAGCCAGAAGAACTCTGTGGTGCTGGCTGCTGATGTGGAACAATAGAAGCCTGAGATCCAACCTATGATCCCGATCCACTAGCAGAACCCATGCGTTGAGGACAATCTCTCCGCAGATGTCCCTGCTGACCGCAAATATAACAAGCACCAGTAGCTCTCCGACATGAAGATGCAGGATGCTTTCCTCCACAATGACTACAAAACTCCTCCTTCTTCTTCTTCTTTCCGAAACGAAACATACCTCGTGAACCACAAGATCCAGATGAAGTAGTAGGACTAGAAGAAGACGTAGGTCCAGATTGCACAACAGATTGAGCTCGAGGCTCAAAAGATCCACTAGGATGTCCTGGCATCATCAACTGTGCACGCCTGTTGCTAGTCTCCACAAGACGGCAACGGTTCACCAAAGTCTCAAAAGATACCGGGTCATCACAGACGACAACCTGAGAGTAGATATCTTGGTTCAAACCTTGTAGAAAGATATCATACTTCGATGCATCACTCTCATTGATATGGGGACTGAAAGGTAGCAGATCAAGAAATCGTTGCTGATATTGATCAATAGTCATTGATCCTTGCCTCAAAGTAAGCAACTCCATAGATCGTGCTTGGCGAACAGCCGGAGGAAAATACTATTTCTGAAACTCCCGACAGAAATCCCCCAAGTCACCTGTCCTCTCTCAGTACGTGCCTGAGCAGCCTTGGCATCCCACCAAAAACGTGCTCGATCCTCTAGAACGAATTCTAGAACTTCCAATTTCTGCTCCTCAGTGCAATCGAAAGCTCGGAAAGTACTCTCGAGTTTAGACATCCAGCTTCTAGCTTGTTCAGGATTCTCGCCTTCCACCAAAGGTTTCGGTCCTACTTGCATGAACTTATTAATAGAGTAGCGATGTCTACCCTCATGATGACGATGTTGATCATCATGATGGCGGTGATGACGATGATGATGACCACCTCCCTGGCCAACATTACCATGACTCTCGTCAGCCATATCCTGAAAAGAATTGCACATTAAAATCCCAAATGCGCAAGAATTACTCAAGACTAGACTAAATCCCAAGTACTAATCCCAAAATCTAAGCATGCTCTAATACCAAAAATGTAGTGACCCTGCATGGAATCACCTACTAACTGGCAACTAATAGCATGCATTAAACTTAATACAGCAAAATACTTAACAGAGTAAAAACATGCGGAAACATAATCCATAATGTACATATCAGCTTAGTAAATAATCCAGGCTTACTACTGTAGTGATACAACCAAATCGAAAACTTCAATAGTAAACATTATTCCTGCTGTATTAATAAAATCCTCAAGGCTCCTGCTCCCTAGTCCTGTCTTGAACTACCAGCTCCGTCCATCCTGTGACCTGCCCCATGGAATAGGGTGTCCAAGATAACAACTAGGACGTGAGCGCTAACGCCCAGTACATAGACATGAGTACACGTAAATATATGATGCATGCAACATGATGACTGGTAAAGGGTCATCTGAAAAGTCATGCTCAGAACCGGCGCCATATGAGTGCTGCCACCGCACGGATAAACCTCTGGGTGCAACCACACTCGTCTAGTACACCAGAGTAGAAAGACATAAAATGCCCCCGCCGTCGCGGTACTCTCAGTGACAGACTATCGAGTATAGAGCTGAGCGGCTCTATAGTCAGGTATAACAAGGTATAGGCTCAACGTGTATATGCACATGACATATGAGTATAGAAAGCGATAAATCATACATCATGCCATATAATAATTCCAAATAAATGCAACATATAAACATGTATACTCGCTGGCAATCTCAGTCAATGTGTACGTACCTCTAGGCTAGTTCAAGTATAATAGGATCCTAGGTTCCAAGCCTATATTCAAAAGTTTACCGTATCACTACATAAATTCTATAAGCCTTAACTAAGCTAATAAGTACTCCCAAAACTTAAATAGATTTCCGGACCATACCTTCGTCCGTAGTTAGCCCTTTGAAGTCGCTAGTCTTGGATGACTATAACCACACCTTGGTTATTTCAGAACCTCTATTATAACCGATAGGGCCCTCAAGTTTATATCTCACACTATATAACTGAAGAAAGAAACTCGGGAATTCGTATTTCAAAATGAAATCGAACGAGACCTATTTATAGGCAAAATTCTTGGCCAGGATCGAAACTTCCGATTTCGAGATCGGAGCTTCCGATCCAGCTCATTGCATGCATGCAAGACACGCCAGGATCGGAACTTCCGATCCAACGATCGGAGCCTCCAATCTCACCCCCAATCAACACTTATCAAAACTCGCGGCTGAATCATCGGGCAAAGCTGGCAGCCGTAGATCGGAACTTCCGTTCCTGGATCGAAGCTTCCGATCTCGTGCTTCCGCTGAGCTTCCGAAGTGGCTGGGATCGGAGCTTCCGATCTGGGTTCGGAGCTTCCGATCCGGCCCAAAGTCAAAAGCCCAAATTCTCTTCCGAAGTCCAATAACACTCCAAAATTGATTAATTACCAACCCTTAATCATGTTTAACATATTATTATCTTAAAATGAGTTCTGGGTTACTACATTGGATATCTCCTTTTCATAGGAGAGTTTCATATTCTCCAGTGTCTTGTTTATCTCAGCCACATGAGCTTCATAGAGTCTGGAATCTTTGAGGGATTGCTTTCTGTAAATAGAAGCTCGGAGGGACACCACGTCATTTAGAGCTGCCGCCTAACATTAGGAAAGGAAAATATGGGCACCATTCTAAACTAACCATAAAGAGGGCAAGGAATGCGAATTATCTCAGCTGCAGCAGTATTGGAGCGGGTAAGGAGCTCAGCCCATCCAAGACCCTTTACATATTCAGCATCGGCCTGGGAGAGCATATCTCGGAGAACTGGGCCGGCTGCGGGGGAGGGACCGGCTCCCACTATCCTGAGGCCTTCGTGGTACATCTTAAGAAAATTGCTTCGAAAGCGCAGCACGAGAGTCTGAGGCCTTTTCGCTCTGACCTGCCGTAGGGGCACTACCTCAGGAATGTGAGATTTTCTCGAGTCCAGCTCTACCACATCAGGAAGGGGGCTTGAGGGAGCACGTTTTTTTGAACCCTTGTGGTGAGCAGTGGAAGGCTCGGATACAACGGCAGATCGGGGTGAGGGGGCTTTGGACTTGCCTGAGCTCCCCTCAGCCCTCCGCCAGAAGGACAGAAACATCAAAGCACCATCCCCCTATGGCCCTTAGGGCTCCTGTGATCAGCTCCCCCTGTCAGAAGCCCGAGGCAGGAACAGGTAAGAGGGGGAGAACATCCCTCAAACTGATCTACATAAAAAGTATAATATCCATCTGGGGGATGGTCAGCTCGGTCTTCAGGGTCGGGAATGATGAACTCATAATCCGTGGGGGCATGGGATAGAGCTCTTATTCTGTCCTCATCCGAAGCATCTAGCTCGGAAGGGTACTGCTCAAACCATGGCACCGTGGGGATTTCAGGACTATTTCCCTGGTCATCATCCCGAGCTAAAGTTGAGGCAGGAGCAGGATCCTTGCCTTAAGACTCTCCTGCTAAAGTAATCGTAAGGGAATCGTATTGATCCACCTCACGGAATATTTCGCATGAGCTTTCAGAGTCAGCTCGGAAAGAAGTGGCCATGAAAAGTGTTTACTTACTTAGGAAGCTCGAAAACTTGGGGAATAGAGGGGTAAGCAAAGAAGCTCGGAAAAGGAATTTGAGAGAGAATTCACAAAAGCAAGAAGTGAAGAAAGTGAAAATGAAACTTTCACAGCAAGGGGATATTTATAGAAAAGCTTGGGTCAAATCGGACCGTTGAATTTAGACAGGTGTACGGCTCAGATTCTCTGGAATTCAAAAAGTTGCCGTTAAAAAATTACTTGTCAAAAGGACAGCTGGGCTCATCGGGGCACCTCAGCTCGGCATTCGCGTAGGGTCATCTCAGAATAAAACGAATTTTGAGTATTTGACCTCAACTCAACTTCGGATGGGGGACTTGTGATACCTGGAGGAGGAAATCACCTCAGCTCATCGATGACCCTAAGATAATAGGTCGTCCTTAATTAACTAGGATCGGGTTGGGAGCTCGGGAGCTCGGTCGTTCGGCCAAACTCACTCACCATAATTCCTAGCTCGGATCGGCAGCTTGGTCTTGGCAGCTCGGCCAAACTCACTCACCATAATTCCCAGCTCGGCTCGGCATCTCGGCCTCGGGAGCTCGGTCTTGGAAGCTCGGCCAAACTCCCTCACCATAATTCCCATATTGGGTCGGGAATTCAGCTCGGGGGTTTGGGAGTTTGGCTCAGACTTAGGTTCGGCAGGAAGCTAGCTTAGTAGGTTGGTTCAGCAACCCCAGTAAGTCAGTTAAGATGTTAGGGTCAGTGTTTACGGAAAGCTCGGGGGTTCAGCAATAGCTCACTCACCACTCTCCATATGACTCCAAAGAGATCAGCGATATAGTGTCTTGGTAATGGCAGTTCAGCTCAGATAAAATGTGTAAGTTGATGTTTCCTTTGTTGAACAAGATTCGGGCGAGATCTTAGCCTAGATATTCGAGATTGTGATCCCGAGATTCTCGGGTTCTTGATAAGGAAGGTAAGCATTAAATCCGGGGTCTTCTCCTATAAATATCAGGTTCACTTTCATTATTTGGATTCTGATTTCACTTGTGTGCACACAACATGTAATGGACTGGACCCGCACCCTCTGCTCTAGCCCGATCTGTCCTCTGCTCTGGGCCGGTATAAGGAAAGTAATTAGAGGGTAATCTTACCTATAAAACAATTATAATGATAAAGTGAAGTGTTATTAACAGTTTTTGGAGTGTATGTAATTTTGGGATCACTAAATCCCTCTCCCTCGTAAACAAAGCACCTGGAATTAATTCAAATTAAAACCCATTAAAAACTATTAAATAAGATGTATTCACAAATTATTTCTAAAAGATATATGTAATTGACTGATTGTTGTAAATTTATGCTCAAAATAACAATACTATGAATCGTATTTTTTTTACGACATAAACTTAGGATATTTTTAGCATAAACGTTGGTAAATAAAAATTAATGCTTGAATTTCATTTCGCAAGGTGAAGAAGTTTAAAATTTTTATAAACATTTGTAAATAAAAATTAATGCTTGAATTTCATTTCGCAAGGTGAAGAAGTTTAAAATTTTTATTAAAAATTTTAAATTTTGAGGAGAATTTTAAATGATAAATTTCAGCACCTAAAACTTTTTAATTGGATGTTTTTAATGTACACATGATAAAATTTATGATGGGGTGAGTTTAGACTGAATGCATGTTCAAAATCGATTGTTATAGTTTTTGATCATATATTTTCGCCACAAAAAATATTATGAAATATTCTCGCAAACAAATTTTATCATACAAATCTTCTAATTAAATCACTCATAAAAAGCATAATATTTTATGTCAGAATATTAATTTTTATTGTAAATATAAACAAAGTTAACTCGTCTCGTCGCACAGATAAAAATATATATATTAAACCATGTCATAAGATACTATTCTTTCATATAGGAATTGAATTTTTATTTTAGTAAGTGTTATGAAAAAGTAAAAATTTACGATAAAAAGTAAAAATACCAAACTCTCAAAATTATCAAAATACACACTTTATAATATTTTTCTCTCAACTCAATTGTAATTTTATACACAAATGGAGAGACCTATTTATAGATCTCATTTGGAGATTAGTCCAAAAATTAATACATCATTATCTACATCATTACACACTAATTTTCAAAATTATACAACTCAATTTTCAACATTCAACTCCAATATAATATAATATATTTTCAATACTCCCCCTTGTGATGATGATCGTGATATGATGACTGTCTTTATTACGTGTTGATGCTGCCTCGTTAAAAACCTTACTAGGAAAAACCCAGTGGGATAAAAACCATAGTAAGGAAAAAAGAGTGCAGCCACGTAAACTCCCCCTCATGTTAACATGAGTGATTCTTCACATATTCCGTAGATTGCGCATCCCAATGTTATATATATGCTTTCTGAATATTGACGTAGGAAGTGCATTTGTGAAGAGATCTGATGAGTTCTCACTTGATTGAATGTAACAGATATCAATATTTTTATTCTTCTCAAGCTCTTGAGTGTAGGCAAAGAACTTTGGGGGGATATGTTTGGTTCTATCACTTTTGATGTATCCTTCTTTCATTTGAGCAATACATGCAGCATTATCTTCATACAGCGTCACAGGCTTCTTGTCTACTGATAATCCACAAGAAGTTTGGATATGTTGTGTAATTGATTTTAGCCAAACACATTCACGACTTGCTTCATGTAGCGCAATAATCTCGGCGTGATTTGATGAAGTTGTTACGAGTGTTTGTTTCTGTGAATGCCAAGAAATTGTAGTGCCTCCATGAGTAAATACATATCCTGTTTGGGAACGTGCCTTATGTGGATCAGATAAATATCCAGCATCGGCATAACCAATGATACTTTGATTGGTATCTTTTGAGTACAAAAGTTCCAAATCTGTCGTTCCTCGTAGATAACGGAATATATGTTTAATTCCGTTCCAGTGCCTCTTTGTTGGATATGAGCTGAATCTTGCCAATAAATTAACAGCAAAAGATATATCAGGTCTAGTACAATTTGCAAGATACATAAGGGCGCCAATGGCACTTAAATATGGCACTTCTGAACCAAGAATAACTTCATCATCTTCACATGGACGAAATGGATCCTTTTCTATGTTTAATGATCTTACAACCATTGGACTACTTAATGGATTTGATTTATCCATATTAAAACGTTTAAGGACCTTTTCTGTATAATTTGCCTGGTGAACAAAAATTCTACATTTTTTTTGTTCAATTTGCAAACCCAGACAATATTTAGTTTTTCCAAGGTCCTTCATTTCGAATTCTTCCTTCAAGTATATCATAACTTCTTGAATTTCCTTATTTGTTCCAATGATGTTTAAATCATCAACATATACAACAATAATTACACATCCGGATGTTGTTTTCTTGATGAAAACACAAGGGCATATTGGATCATTTACATATCCCTTTTTCATCAAGTGTTCACTTAGCCGATTATACCACATTCGGCCGGACTGCTTCAACCCATTTAATAATCTTTGCAATTTCACAGAATAAAATTCTCTGGGTTTTGAACTTTGTGCTTCAGGCATCCTAAATCCTTCAGGGATTTTCATGTATATATCACTATCAAGTGATCCGTATAAATTAGCTGTAACAACATCCATAAGACACATTTCCAAATTTTCAGACACTGCCAAACTAATCAAATATCAAAACGTAATTGCATCCATAACGGGAGAATATGTTTCTGTTACGCCTTAAACGCATATAAATCTCGAATTATGAGATTAATGTTTTTAATGCATTAACAAAGTCTTATTTCTCTATGTTTTGATGATTAACAAAACTAGGTTAAAATGTTACTAATATTTACATTGAGCTTATTACAGAGTTAAAATTTTCAAAGATGAATTAATACTAAATTCATACTCAAGATTAGAAACAAAATTCGAAGAAGTTTACTACTACGGGATCGGAAGCTCCGATTGGCGATCGGAACCTCCGATCATGATCAGAAGCATCTTCGGAAGCTAAGGGTAGATCGGAAGCTCCGATCTTGGTTCGGAAGCTCCGATCTATTTCAGGGATTTTTTTATATTGGTCGGAATGAGGAACGGAAGCTACGAAGAACAGGTTCGGAAGCTCCGATCGTGGTTCGGAAGGTCCGATCAGTTTCTATGTAAAATTATATTGTTCGGAAGCAGATCGAAGGCAACGAAGTGAAGCAGATCGGAAGCTCCGAACAGGATCGGACGTTCCGATCCTGAACGGCCGCCTGATAATCTTGTCCGGAAGACTTTTGCCCGACACCATATTTATTGCGCCGATCGGAAGCTCCGAAGTGGATCGGACGTTCCGATCCAGTACACCCGCGTGTCTCAGAATTCAAATTTCGGAAGCTCCGATGCAGGGATCGGAAGTTCCGATGGATGTCAAAATTTCAGCTATAAAAAGAGGCATTCCGAGGCCATTCAAATCATCCCAACATCTTCAAGTCTCTCAATCCTCTCAAGCATCATTCAAGTCATTTGTTGAGCAATTTGTAGCCCCTTTTGAGTGTTCAAAATATATTCACATATCGAGTTGTATTCGGGGTTGTAATATCGAGGGTTGTTAGTTTGTGAGTTGGTTGCTCGGTTTTATAAACACTTGTGTGTGAAGCCAAGTGTATTTTACGAGTGTTGAGGCTATCCTTGGAGCCCTAAAGGCCAAGAGTGTTGAGTTGTATCGGCGCGGTGATCGTGTCAAGTTGTAAGGCTATCCTTGGAGCCATCAAGGCCAAGACGTTCGAAGTGCTAGTGGATCCTTGGTTAATCGACTTAACCAAGAAGGGGAGACGTAGACGATTTATCGTCGAACTTCCATAAACATCTCTTATCCCTTTTACTGCTTTATTTACATTACGCATTTATTTACCGCACTTATTATTTGATTGCTTAAGTCTTCCGCTTGAGTACTTGCATAATCGCTTTAAATTGCTAAAGTTGCCAATAGAACCTAAATCCCCCCCCCATTAGGTTCTAACAAGTGGTATCAGAGCCATTTGAAAATACTTTTCAAAACCTTTTTATGGCAAACCTAGCAAGTGATTATGCTCAAGGACAATCTACTAATCGTCCTCCTCTTTTCAATGGCATAAACTACGGGTATTGGAAAAATCGTATGTCCCTATATATCCAATCCGTAGACTATGACCTATGGAAAGTGACGGTGAAAGGTCCCTATACACCTATGAAAATAGTTGATGGGGTTCAAATTCCTAAGGGAATGGATGACTTTTCAAAAGAGGACATGAAATTAATTTCGCAAAATGCTAAAGCTATGAATATCTTGCACTGTTCCATAGATATGAACGAGTACAACCGGATATCGATGTGCTCATCTGCTAAAGAGATATGGGACAAGCTAGAGATATGTCACTAAGGCACCAACCAAGTGAAAGAAACAAAGATCGACTTACTCCAACTCAAATACGAAACATTTGAGATGGAATCCAACGAAGATGTTGACACCATGTTCCGAAGGCTTACTCAAATCATCAATGAGTTAGCACAATTAGGAGAACAATATCCTACCAAGCAAGTTTGGAGGAGAGCTCTTCGTGCCCTACCAAAAGAATGGGATGCCAAGAGAACCGCCATCATCGAATCCAACAAAGGGGACACTGCCGCCTATGATCTTGATCAACTACATGGGACCCTAAAAACCCATGAGTTAGAAGTGTCCACAAGAAAAGAATCAAAGAAAGAAGATGTCAAGCACAAAGGGATAGCCTTGACTACACAAGTCGAAGAAGATGACGATGATGACATGGCTCTCTTCGCAAGAAAATTCCAGAAATTCATGCGAGGAAACAAATTCAAAAAGGACAAGAAACCTGAGAAAGAAGTGACCTGCTACAACTGTCAACAACAAGGTCACTACGCCAATGAATGCCCACTCAAGAAGAAAGTGGACAAAGGAAAGAAGAAAGCCCTACTAGCTACCTGGAGTGATAGCGATGACGACGACGAGGAAGCAAACCTCTGCTTAATGGCTAAAAGTGATGACATCGTCTCTGACGACGATGACGAGGTACCTACTTACGATGAACTCTTACATGCTTATAAAGATATGTTTGATATGATTAAGGTTCTTAGAAAAGAGAATAGAAATCTTTAAAAGAAATTAGAAACTAAGGAGCATGATAACCTTAGACTTAAGGATGACTTAGATCACTTAGAAAAATCTTTCGATAAATTCAATGTGAGTAGCAATAAATTAAACAACCTACTTAGCATGCAGAAATGTAGCTTTGATAAGGGAGGAATAGGCTATGGTAAGAAGTCTATAGACTTTTCTAGTCTAATAGCTAAGGCTAAGATGAGATCACCCCCTACTTGTTCTTATTGTTGCAAATCTGGTCATGTTAGACATAAATGGAGATCATTGAAATATCAATATGTTCAAAAGAGCTATATGAAATGGAGGCCTAAGAGTACTTAACAACTCATTAGTCGACATTATGAGATCACAATCTAAGGGAGTTCAATATAGACCGGCTTAAAAATGTCTTGACTTGCGGCTGGTCTCCCTGTTGAACGTTGCTCTGTCCAAGGAAATAGGTTTTTAAAGTGGCCATATGCCCTACCTACTACTGGGAGCACTCTTAGAAAGTGGCGATGATGTTGCTATGAGAGACTGAACTCTTAGAAGTCTATTTTGTATCTCTCTTTTCTAACATTGTGGACCCAAAAGAACTAAAGGGTACCAAAAAAATTCTTTTCAGGGAACTAGGAAAACTGTTCTCCCTAGCATATGGTATCTAGACAGTGGATGTTCTAGACATATGACGGGGAACAAGGATCTTCTTCAATCAATCAAACCAAAGGAGAAGGGGACTGTCACCTTTGGAGACAACAGCAAAGGAGTAATTGAAGGCATCGGCTCAATAGGTATATCTAATTCTTGTCTAATTGATGATGTACTCCTAGTGAAAGGACTTAAGCATAATCTACTAAGCATAAGTCAATTGTGCGATAGAGGTTATGAAGTCAAATTCACTCCCCAACACTGCACTGTATCATTTATTAGTGACAAATCCATAAATTTCAAAGGATATAGAAGTGAGAACGTTTACAAGGTCTCTTTAAATAATTTATCTTTATCAAATATAAAAAGCCTTGTATCCGTGAATGTTGATGACAACATTCTTTGGCATAGACGATTGGGTCATGTTGGTCCTAGCACCATCGAAAAACTTTTAAAACTTGACTTAGTCGTTGGTATGCCAAAACTTGATTTGAAACTTGATTCTCTTTGTGATGCGTGTCAATTTGGCAAACATACAAGGGAATCTTTTAAAAGCAAAAATTTTGTATCCACTTCTATGCCCCTTGAACTTCTCCACCTAGATCTATGTGGTCCCTCGAGGAACGCTAGTTTAGGAGGAAAGCTTTATGCGTTTGTCATTGTAGATGATTTTTCACGTTACACGTGGACATTGTTTTTAGCTCACAAAAATGATGCCTTTGAGTATTTTAAAACTTTTGCTAAACGAGTTGAGAATGAGAAAATTTTTTCAATAAAACAGATCCGTAGTGACCACGGAACTGAATTTCAAAATGAGAATTTTTCAAACTTTTGTATAGAAAAAGGCATCGGTCACAATTTTTCTTGTCCTAGGACTCCTCAACAAAACGGGGTCGTTGAGAGGAAAAATAGGACACTAGTAGAGATTGCAAGGACCATGTTATGTGAGCATTCTCTACCAAAATATTTTTGGGCTGAAGCAATGAACACTGCCTGTTACATCATCAATCGCGTATCAATAAGGCCAATTCTCAAGAAAACTCCATACGAGTTATGGAGGGAGAGAAAGCCTAACATTTCATTCTTTCGGGCTTTTGGATCTAAGTGCTTCATTCACAACAATGGTAAGGACAACCTTGGCAAATTTGATGCCAAATCCGATAAAGGTATTTTTCTTGGGTATTCTACTACAAGTAAGGCTTATAGAGTATTCAATAAGCGCACCTTACTTGTTGAAGAATCAATGCATGTTATTTTTGATGAATCTATGTCTACTATTGTTCGCTCTAACAATGATGATATAGAAATACTTGAAGAAGAGATGTTTTCCTCAAGCTTAAATGATATAGATGCTACAGTTGAGGAAACACCACTTCCTAAGGAATGGACACATCACAAAGATCATCCTAAAGATCTGATAATTGGAAGTCCATCAAAGGGAGTATCTACTCGCTCTTCTCTCAATAATATTTGTAATCATCTTGCTTTTGTTTCTCATGTTGAGCCAAAATGTGTTGATGATGCTTTACTTGATGATTCCTGGATTATTGCTATGCAAGATGAGTTAAATGAATTTAAACGCAATAATGTTTGGGATCTTGTTTCTAGGCCGCATGATAGACCTGTGATAGGTACTAAATGGGTGTTTAGAAATAAACTTGATGAGCATGGCACCATCACTAGAAATAAAGCTAGGCTTGTTGCTAAAGGATATAGTCAAGAAGAAGGCATAGATTATGATGAAACTTATGCGCCTGTTGCTAGACTAGAATCCATTCGCATGCTACTTGCTTTTGCTTGCTCTAGAAATTTTAAATTATTTCAGATGGATGTTAAAAGTGCTTTCTTGAATGGTGATTTGAAAGAAGAGGTCTATATTGAACAACCTGATGGCTTTGTTGATAATTTGTTATCTGATCACGTATATAGACTCAACAAAGCTTTGTATGGATTGAAACAAGCTCCTCGATCTTGGTATGAAAAACTCTCTTCTTTCCTTATTACCAATGGCTTTACTAGAGGAATTGTTGATATTACATTGTTTACTTTATCTAGAGATAATGATTTGCTTATTGTGCAAATTTATGTGGACGATATCATTTTCGGTTCTACTAACGAAGATCTTTGCCAAGAATTTTCTAAGCTTATGCAAGATCACTTTGAGATGAGCATGATGGGGGAACTTAACTATTTCCTCGGATTGCAAATCAAGCAGTGCAAGGATGGGTTCTTTGTGAACCAAAGCAAATACATTAAGGAGATTCTAAAGAAGTTTGGGATGGAAAACACCAAATCATCATCCACACCTATGAGCACAGCAATCAGACTCGACAAGGATGAAAATGGTAAAACTGTAGATCAATCTTCCTTTCGTAGTATGATTGGCTCCTTATTATATGCTACTGCTAGTAGACCAGACATTATGTTTAGTGTATGCCTGTGTGCACGATTTCAATCATGTCCAAAGGAATCACATTTGTTCGCCTTAAAACGCATTTTCAAATATCTTTCAAATACTCCAAATCTCGGCTTGTGGTATTCGAAAAATTATTTCTTTGATTTAAAAGCATATTGTGATGCCGACTTTGGTGGATATAAGGTGGACCGGAAAAGCACTAGTGGAACCTGTTTCTTTTTAGGAAACTGTTTGGTTTCTTGGTTTTCCAAAAAGCAAAACTGTGTGGCGTTATCAACGACCGAAGCCGAATATATGGCTGCCGGTAGTTGTTGTGCGCAAATTCTTTGGATGAAGCATCAATTGCTCGACTATGGCGTCTCTTTTTCAAAAATCCCTATTTTCTGTGACAACACTAGCGCCATATGTCTTACAAAGAATCCGATTCAACATTCGCGCACCAAACATATTGACATTCGTCATCATTTTATTCGTAACCACATCGAACGAAATGAAGTTGAACTTCAATATGTTGACACTAAAAATCAAATTGCCGATATTTTTACAAAACCACTAGATGAAAATACTTTTATTCGTTTGCGTGGTGAACTTGGCATGATTGAGTTGTAATCACTTGTGGACATAAATAAATTTAATGTCATATTAAGGGGGAACTTAATATTAAAATCGAGCAAATTAATTTTGGATAATGCAAATCAATTGTATTTATTCAAAATTAAGAAGCTCACATTCTTATGTGAATTATTTTCTTAAATGTTAAATAAAATAAATTTTAAAAGAGTAGAAATCATGCATTCTTCCTATGGCAGATCGGAACCACCGCTCCAGATCGGAACCACCGATCTGTATCCCGCCACTTTTCATCTTGCGCGGTAATTTTTCCCTCCTAGATGTGGATCGGAACCACCGATCACGATCGGAACGTCCGATCCCCATCTAATCCGGCTTTTCAAATTACTTTTAACCGTCTTATCTTTAATTACCGCCTCAGGATCGGAACGTCCGAAGCTTGTTCGGAGCTTCCGATCGACACATGGCCTTACCTCAGTGGACCGCACGATCGGAACGACCGATCCAGATCAGAGCTTCCGATCGTTCCATCCCCTATAAATATCAGATCGCTCATTCCGATTTCTTGCACCTAAAATTCTTCTCTTATCTCTATTTTATCCGATTCCAACATATTAAAATGCCTGTCAAACGCCGTCGCGATCAGGCGAGTTCTAGTCGTCCTATTATTGTCCGTGATCCTACCCAACCAGCTGTGTCTAGGCCCATACCTGATGATTATTTACATCGTCAGATTCATCCGGGTCGTATCTTAGATACTATTTACATGGCCCAATCCCATCTCCTACTGTTGAACTTAATCAATGTTCAACATTGGGAATCCTTTTTTCAGCCATCTGTCCCCGACCGAATCTTTCCTCCAATAATTCACGAGTTCTATGCCAACCTTGAACTCGAATTACGGCATGGTGATATCACCATTGCCACCATCGTTCAAGGTAGGCATATCATTTTTTCTTCTGCTGATCTGTCCTCCTGGTTTGATCTTCCCAGGAATGGACCCGGTGAATACTTTTCCCAAACTTGGCCACAAAATGATCCAAACTTTGATCGTGATCTCTTTCTTTCTACTATTCTCGGTCGTCAAGCCACTGCTGCTGACGATCGAATCCATCTCAAGAGTCTTTGTCTTGATTTCCAAATCATTCAAAAACTCATCACCACATCCATAGTTCCCCGCAGTGGAGACCTCTCCACTTGCAAATATCTGGATTTGTATATTCTTTTTCATATCATCTCCTCTCTACCTTTTAACCTTCCGCGCCTTGTTATGCAGACTATGCATCACACGGCAACGACGGCTAAAAAGGTTTCCTTTCCTTTTGCCCGGTTTATTAACCGGATTTTGAGTCGTTTTGATATTGATTTTGAGGGGATCCCTTCTCTTGAAATCCAGTCGAGTCATATCATCAACCATCAGTCTATTATCAGGATGGATTTATCTTGGAATCCTGTGTATTCTCGATGGGTTGATGATCCTAGTCGAGCTTTTTCTAGATTTTCTCCTATTTCTGATTTTCATCGAGACTTTTCCTCTCTTCCTCACTCTATCCAAACCAAAGGCTTTCCGACTGGTCCGCCCAACACTGATATTCCATCCTCTTCCAGTTTTGAGGCCTTTGCGTCTACCATTGGTGATCTTCCTTTCCAGGCTCCTGAGGTCCCTCCTACACCAATAAACCAATTTCCTAGCGACCGACTCTTCGAGGCTCTTCATCGCATTGAGACGAGTATGCACACTCATTTTACCGAGTTGACTGCTAGAGTTGCCTCTCTGGAGACTCGATTTGATGAATTCGCCGCTCGCTACCCTCCTCCGCAGCATGATGATGACTCTTAGATTTTTATTTTATTTTTATTTGTATTTTTTTTCTTTCTTGCATTGTATTAAAAATTTATTATTGTAAATGAAATTGTTGAGTATTTTTTTTATTCTATGTCTCATTACTTTTTGTTTATCACAAAGGGGGAGAATTAATGGTTAAAATATTAATTAAGATAAAATTTGTTTATCTGATAAAATTTGTTTATCCGTTAAAATCTGTTGCTTAATAAAAATTGTTATGATTATCGTTTATTTTATCTCCTATTTTTAACCAAGTTTTGTGATCATCAAAAAGGGGGAGATTGTTACGCCTTAAACGCATATAAATCTCGAATTATGAGATTAATATTTTTAATGCATTAACAAAGTCTTATTTCTCTATGTTTTGATGATTAACAAAACTAGGTTAAAATGTTACTAATATTTACATTGAGCTTATTACAGAGTTAAAATTTTCAAAGATGAATTAATACTAAATTCATACTCAAGATCAGAAACAAAATTCGAAGAAGTTTACTACTACGGGATCGGAAGCTCCGATTGGCGATCGGAACCTCCGATCATGATCAGAAGCATCTTCGGAAGCTAAGGGTAGATCGGAAGCTCCGATCTTGGTTCGGAAGCTCCGATCTATTTCAGGGATTTTTTTATATTGGTCGGAATGAGGAACGGAAGCTACGAAGAACAGGTTCGGAAGCTCCGATCGTGGTTCGGAAGGTCCGATCCGTTTCTATGTAAAATTATATTGTTCGGAAGCAGATCGGAGGCAACGAAGTGAAGCAGATCGGAAGCTCCGAACAGGATCGGACGTTCCGATCCTGAACGGCCGCCTGATAATCTTGTCCGGAAGACTTTTGCCCGACACCATATTTATTGCGCCGATCGGAAGCTCCGAAGTGGATCGGACGTTCCGATCCAGTACACCCGCGTGTCTCAGAATTCAAATTTCGGAAGCTCCGATGCAGGGATCGGAAGTTCCGATCGATGTCAAAATTTCAGCTATAAAAGGAGGCATTCCGAGGCCATTCAAATCATCCCAACATCTTCAAGTCTCTCAATCCTCTCAAGCATCATTCAAGTCATTTGTTGAGCAATTTGTAGCCCCTTTTGAGTGTTCAAAATATATTCACATATCGAGTTGTATTCGGGGTTGTAATATCGAGGGTTGTTAGTTTGTGAGTTGGTTGCTCGGTTTTATAAACACTTGTGTGTGAAGCCAAGTGTATTTTACGAGTGTTGAGGCTATCCTTGGAGCCCTAAAGGCCAAGAGTGTTGAGTTGTATCGGCGCGGTGATCGTGTCAAGTTGTAAGGCTATCCTTGGAGCCATCAAGGCCAAGACGTTCGAAGTGCTAGTGGATCCTTGGTTAATCGACTTAACCAAGAAGGGGAGACGTAGACGATTTATCGTCGAACTTCCATAAACATCTCTTATCCCTTTTACTGCTTTATTTACATTACGCATTTATTTATCGCACTTATTATTTGATTGCTTAAGTCTTCCGCTTGCGTACGGCTCAGATTCTCTGGAATTCAAAAAGTTGCCGTTAAAAAATTACTTGTCAAAAGGACAGCTGGGCTCATCGGGGCACCTCAGCTCGGCATTCGCGTAGGGTCATCTCAGAATAAAACGAATTTTGAGTATTTGACCTCAACTCAACTTCGGATGGGGGACTTGTGATACCTGGAGGAGGAAATCATCTCAGCTCATCGATGACCCTAAGATAATAGGTCGTCCTTAATTAACTAGGATCGGGTTGGGAGCTCGGGAGCTCGGTCGTTCGGCCAAACTCACTCACCATAATTCCTAGCTCGGATCGGCAGCTTGGTCTTGGCAGCTCGGCCAAACTCACTCACCATAATTCCCAGCTCGGCTCGGCATCTCGGCCTCGGGAGCTCGGTCTTGGAAGCTCGGCCAAACTCCCTCACCATAATTCCCATATTGGGTCGGGAATTCAGCTCGGGGGTTTGGGAGTTTGGCTCAGACTTAGGTTCGGCAGGAAGCTAGCTTAGCAGGTTGGTTCAGCAACCCCAGTAAGTCAGTTAAGATGTTAGGGTCAGTGTTTACGGAAAGCTCGGGGGTTCAGCAATAGCTCACTCACCACTCTCCATATGACTCCAAAGAGATCAGCGATATAGTGTCTTGGTAATGGCAGTTCAACTCAGATAAAATGTGTAAGTTGATGTTTCCTTTGTTGAACAAGATTCGGGCGAGATCTTAGCCTAGATATTCGAGATTGTGATCCCGAGATTCTTGGGTTCTTGATAAGGAAGGTAAGCATTAAATCCGGGGTCTTCTCCTATAAATATCAGGTTCACTTTCATTATTTGGATTCTGATTTCACTTGTGTGCACACAACATGTAATGGACTGGACCCGCACCCTCTGCTCTAGCCCGATCTGTCCTCTGCTCTGGGCCAGTATAAGGAAAGTAATTAGAGGGTAATCTTACCTATAAAACAATTATAATGATAAAGTGAAGTGTTATTAACAGTTTTTGGAGTGTATGTAATTTTGGGATCACTAAATCCCTCTCCCTCGTAAACAAAGCACCTGGAATTAATTCAAATTAAAACCCATTAAAAACTATTAAATAAGATGTATTCACAAATTATTTCTAAAAGATATATGTAATTGACTGATTGTTGTAAATTTATGCTCAAAATAACAATACTATGAATCGTATTTTTTTTACGACATAAACTTAGGATATTTTTAGCATAAACGTTGGTAAATAAAAATTAATGCTTGAATTTCATTTCGCAAGGTGAAGAAGTTTAAAATTTTTATAAACATTTGTAAATAAAAATTAATGCTTGAATTTCATTTCGCAAGGTGAAGAAGTTTAAAATTTTTATTAAAAATTTGAAATTTTGAGGAGAATTTTAAATGATAAATTTCAGCACCTAAAACTTTTTAATTGGATGTTTTTAATGTACACATGATAAAATTTATGATGGGGTGAGTTTAGACTGAATGCATGTTCAAAATCGATTGTTATAGTTTTTCATCATATATTTTCGCCACAAAAAATATTATGAAATATTCTCGCAAACAAATTTTATCATACAAATCTTCTAATTAAATCACTCATAAAAAGCATAATATTTTATGTCAGAATATTAATTTTTATTGTAAATATAAACAAAGTTAACTCGTCTCGTCGCACAGATAAAAATATATATATTAAACCATGTCATAAGATACTATTCTTTCATATAGGAATTGAATTTTTATTTTAGTAAGTGTTATGAAAAAGTAAAAATTTACGGTAAAAAGTAAAAATACCAAACTCTCAAAATTATCAAAATACACACTTTATAATATTTTTCTCTCAACTCAATTGTAATTTTATACACAAATGGAGAGACCTATTTATAGATCTCATTTGGAGATTAGTCCAAAAATTAATACATCATTATCTACATCATTACACACTAATTTTCAAAATTATACAACTCAATTTTCAACATTCAACTCCAATATAATATAATATATTTTCAATACTCCCCCTTGTGATGATGATCGTGATATGATGACTGTCTTTATTACGTGTTGATGCTGCCTCGTTAAAAACCTTACTAGGAAAAACCCAGTGGGATAAAAACCATAGTAAGGAAAAAAGAGTGCAGCCACGTAAACTCCCCCTCATGTTAACATGAGTGATTCTTCACATATTCCGTAGATTGCGCATCCCAATTTTATATATATGCTTTTCTGAATATTGACATAGAAAGTGCCTTTGTGAAGAGATCTGATGAGTTCTCACTTGATTGAATGTAACAGATATCAATATTTTTATTCTTCTCAAGCTCTTGAGTGTAGGCAAAGAACTTTGGGGGGATATGTTTGGTTCTATCACTTTTGATGTATCCTTCTTTCATTTGAGCAATACATGCAGCATTATCTTCATACAGCGTCACAGGCTTCTTGTCTACTGATAATCCACAAGAAGTTTGGATATGTTGTGTAATTGATTTTAGCCAAACACATTCACGACTTGCTTCATGTAGCGCAATAATCTCGGCGTGATTTGATGAAGTTGTTACGAGTGTTTGTTTCTGTGAATGCCAAGAAATTGTAGTGCCTCCGCGAGTAAATACATATCCTGTTTGGGAACGTGCCTTATGTGGATCAGATAAATATCCAGCATCGGCATAACCAATGATACTTTGATTGGTATCTTTTGAGTACAAAAGTTCCAAATCTGTCGTTCCTCGTAGATAACGGAATATATGTTTAATTCCGTTCCAGTGCCTCTTTGTTGGATATGAGCTGAATCTTTCCAATAAATTAACAGCAAAAGATATATCAGGTCTAGTACAATTTGCAAGATACATAAGGGCACCAATGACACTTAAATATGGCACTTCTGAACCAAGAATAACTTCATCATCTTCACATGGACGAAATGGATCCTTTTCTATGTTTAATGATCTTACAACCATTGGACTACTTAATGGATTTGATTTATCCATATTAAAACGTTTAAGGACATTTTCTGTATAGTTTGCCTGGTGAACAAAAATTCTACATTTTTTTTGTTCAATTTGCAAACCCAGAAAATATTTGGTTTTTCCAAGGTCCTTCATTTCGAATTCTTCCTTCAAGTATATCATAACTTCTTGAATTTCCTTATTTGTTCCAATGATGTTTAAATCATCAACATATACAACAATAATTACACATCCGGATGTTGTTTTCTTGATGAAAACACAAGGGCATATTGGATCATTTACATATCCCTTTTTCATCAAGTGTTCACTTAGCCGATTATACCACATTCGGCCGGACTGCTTCAACCCATATAATAATCTTTGCAATTTCACATAATAAAATTCTCTGGGTTTTGAACTTTGTGCTTCAGGCATCTTAAATCCTTCAGGGATTTTCATGTATATATCACTATCAAGTGATCCGTATAAATTAGCTGTAACAACATCCATAACACATTTCCAAATTTTCAGACACTGCCAAACTAATCAAATATCAAAACGTAATTGCATCCATAACGGGAGAATACGTTTCTTCATAATCAATTCTAGGTCTTTGAGAAAAACCTTGTGCAACAAGTCGAGCTTTATATCTCACTACTTTATTTTTTTCATTTCGCTTTCGAATGAAAAACCATTTGTATCCAACAGGTTTTACACCTTCAGGTGTAAGGACTATAGCTCCAAAAATATTACATTTATTTAGCGAATCCAATTCAACCTGGATGGCATCTTTTCATTTTGCCCAATCATGCCGAGTTTTACATTCACCAAAAGATTTTGGTTCATGATCTTCATTCTCATTTATGATGTCACATGCCACATTATAAGAAAATAGTTCATCAATATCTTTTATATATTTTCGGTTTCATATTTTTCCAGTATTAATATAATTGATAGAAATTTCACGATTCTCGTCAGTTTGTGGTTCTGACAGAACATTTTCATCATCAGGTGTTTCTTCTGGAACATCATTTTCTATTTTGTGATCATCGTGTTTCTCTATGACTTTTCTTTTCCTAGGATTTTTATCCTTGGAACCGACTGGTCTTCCACGCTTCAAGCGTTTTATGACATCATGAGTGTCTTCAATTTGTTTCTTTGGAATTTCAATTTGAGCAGGGGCATTTACAGTAGGTATATATGATTTAGTTACCCATTTTGTGTCTGAAAATGCATCTGGCATTTGATTTGCTATTCTTTGCAAGTGTACAATTTGTTGTACATCTTTCTCACATTGTTTAGTTCTTGGATCCAAATGTAACAATGTTGGTATATACCATGTGATTTCTTTTTCGATGTGTTTCTTTTCTCCCCCTAACATTGGGAAGATATTTTCATCGAAATGACAATCAGCAAAACGTGCTGTAAACACATCGCCTGTCTGTGGCTCAAGATATAGAATGATTGATGGGCTATCATAACCGATATAAATTCCACTCTTTCTTTGAGGACCCATTTTTTATCGTTGAGGCGGTGCAATAGGCACATATACCATACATCCAAAAATTCTTAAATGAGAAATGTCTGGTTCTTTACCAAATGCAAGCTGCAATGGGGAGAATTTATGATATGCACTTGGTCTGATGCGAATTAATGCCGCAGCATGTAAAATTGCATGTCCCCATGTAGAAATAGGGAGTTTTGTTCTCATAATCATTGGTCTAGCAATCAGTTGTAGACGTTTAATCAATGATTCAGCTAATCCATTCTGTGTATGAACATGAGCAACAGGATGTTCAACAGTAATTCCCATTGACATACAATAGTCATGGAAATTCTGGGAAGTAAATTCTCTAGCATTATCAAGTCTTATTTTCTTGATTGTATAATCGGGAAATTGATTCCACAATTTTATTATTTGAGCCATCAATCTTGCAAATGTCACATTCTGAGTTGACAATAAGCATACATATGACCATCTACTAGAGGCATCGATCAATACCATAAAGTATCGAAATGGTCCACATGGTGGATGAATTGGCCCACAAATATCACCCTGAATACGTTCAAGAAATATGGGTGATTCTGTTGGATTTTAGCTGGTGATGGTCTTATAATAAGTTTTCCAAGAGAACATGATTTACATTGAAACTTATTATTCTGAAAGATCTTCTGGTCTTTCAATGGATGACCATGTGTATTTTCAATAATTATTCGCATCATTATTGAATCAGGATATCCCAATCGATCATGCCAATTTGTTAATATTGAATAACTATTAACCACCATATTTGATTTGATTGGACTTATATGTGTATAATGCAATCCAGTAGGGAGCATTGATAATTTTTCAACCACATATTTCTTTCCTAATTTATATATGGTAAGACACATATATTTCTGATTTGCATCAGTTATCGTCTCAGTATCATACCCATGAGAATATATGTAACTAAAACTCAACAAATTTCTTTTTGATTGTGGTGAATATAAAGCATCATTTATCAAAAAATTTGTACCGTTAGGTAACAAAAAATGTGTTTTTCCAAAACCTTCAATCAAGTCTACAGGACCTGATATTGTATTCACCATTATTTTTGTTGGTTTTAATTTCAAGAAATATCTTTTATTTCAAAGAATAGTGTGCGTTGTACCACTATCGGGTATGCAAACTTCCATGGGATTATTTCCTTGTTTAGCTTTGCTCATACCGTTTTCCATTTTGAACTTCAAAAGAAAATATTCAATAAAAAAAAATTAATAACATTATATGAAAAATATAACATGTTTCATAATACAAGAATACATAAAAAATACAGTATGATACATTCTAGTCCCACCAATATTTTGATCAATGTCCTCGAAATCATTTAAAAAATCAGCAGCATCGAAATGAGTTGAACCACTGAAATGGTCACTGTTTTCAACAAAATTTGTCTCTTTTCCTTTCCCCTTTATCGATTCTTTATAGAGCTTACATAGGTGCTCAGGGGCTCGACAAATATGTGACCAATTTCCTGGAGTGCCACATCTATAACAAACACTCAGATCTTTTTGAGTGATTTTCATTTTCATTCGTGTTTTCATGCTGCCTTTTTGGTGGGTGGTTCGTGACGTTCTTTTGAGATGAGTTATTGAAGTAACTATCTTGATTATTTTCATATCCACGGCCGCGACCACGACCGCGATCATTTCTACGTCCACGCCCACGCCAACGTCCTCGACCTCGACCTCGTCCACGACCAAAATTTTGTCTGTGCCTTTGATTTTGGTTTTCATTTTTTATTACGACATTTGCTTCTGGAAATGCCATTGATCCAGTGGGTCGGGATTGATGATTTTTTACTAACAATTCGTTGTTCTTTTCCGCCACAAGAAGACATGCTATGAGTTCAGAATATCTCGAAAATCCACGCACTCTATACTGTTGTTGTAGAGTTATATTCGATGCATGGAATGTGAAAAATGTTTTTTCAAGCATTTTCATTTCAGTAATAACATGCCCACAAAATTTCAATTGCGAGACTATTCGATACATCGCAGAATTGTAATCACTGACTTTTATAAAGTCTTGGAATCTCAACGTATTCCATTCATCACGGGCGGTCGGAAGTATAACTTCTCTTATATGTTCAAATCTTTCTTTCAGCCCTTTCCATAAAATCATTGGGACTTTTTCTGTGAGATACTCACATTTTAATCCTTCATCAAGATTTCTACGTAAGAAAATCATAGACTTTGCCTTTTCTTGTGAAGATGATATATTATTTTCTTTTATGGTATCACTTAGACCCAATGACTCAAGATGCATTTCTACATCGAGAGTCCATGACATAAAATTCTTTCCAGTGATATCGAGCGCAACGAATTTAATCTTTGCCAAATTTGACATGATGGTACTAAAAAAATAACAATGCATTTTATTAGTTAATTTTCATAATTATGACAATACAAAACAATGGAAGAACGATTAGTACAAGCATTTGTACAAATAGATAAAAAGTGTGTGGTGGATAATCACCGATAAATGTAAGACTTGTAAATATGATAACCATAATAGTTGTAAAAAATAGCCTCAAAAACGCCATCTTCATTTTCTTCGAAAAATCGAGGAGAAAAATTTGAGAGAAAGAGTGAATTTGGTGTAATTGAAATGAGTTTGAGTGAACATATTTATAGGGCAAAAACTAGTCGTTTTGTTATCGTTTGTGACCGTTGGGGTAAGAAAAAAAATGATAATGTGTTGAATAAAAAATTGTGATAATCATGTGATGCATATAATGATAATCATAATTAATTATACACAATAAAATATATATTATATCACATTATTATAAGGTCAGTGTCCTAGACAACCTCTTATATAATAACATGAAATTATATATTGTTAAAAAAACCTTAGAGGCTTTTATACTTGTCGTATCCCTTACCGGGAGTGTGGGATGTCGTCTTAACATCCTCCCAGGATTTATAACAAGTTTTTTAAAAACTTATTTTTTGATAATAACATGATATTATATATTAAATATATACACAATAAATAAATAAACAATAAAATAAATATTCTTACTTTTGTTACCTTTTTCTTGTGTTTTGGATCTTGGAAAAATATGGAGGACTTTTAGAGCTTCATGCTGATAACATGTTATGAAAAAGTAAAAATTTACGGTAAAAAGTAAAAAATACCAAACTCTCAAAATTCTCAAACTACACACTTTATAATATTTTTCTCTCAACTCAATTGTAACTTTATACACAAATGGAGAGACCTATTTATAGATCTCATTTGGAGATTAGTCCAAAAATTAATACATCATTATTTACATCATCACACACTAATTTTTAAAATTATACAACTCAATTTTCAACATTCAACTCCAATATAATATAATATATTTTCAACAGTAAGTAAATTTTTCCTAATTTTCTTTTTTTTTATTTAACGAAGCATTTAAAACTATCATTAACATCAACAAATCACTATAAAACTTGTGTCATAAACAAAGCGGTGTTTACATAATCGGATCGGTGATCAAATCGATCTATCTAAAAAAACAGTTTAACCGATCAGACTATTTTAACCGACGGTCGATACGAAAAATCATTTATATAATATAATAAATAATGTATTTTGAATTTTAAAAACTCAAAAATATATATAAATAGACAAAAATATATATTTCTCATAGTTTGTGAAAGAGTGGGTGCCCGGTGAGCCAACTTGTGGCTAAGGGCTTTGATGACTCTTTGTATAAACAATCTTTTGTTTAATATAATTTACACTTTTATTAATGGCAATGACTTTATCTTTCTTCATATTGTTATATTGTGATATAATATTGTTGTTTTGATAAAGACCTTGAATATACAATAGTGTATGTAAGATGTGGTAGAACATGGAGATGTCTATCATGAAACACATCTTATAGTCACTGTATATTCTAAACTGTTCCTAGTCGATTGAGCCGTCCGAAAATAAGGATAAGGATCGCTCGAGTTTGAGACTAGCATTTGCGATGCAGAGTACCACGTTTCATTGGTAAGGAACATAGAGATGTTCGAAGCATGCAAATGGATATTCATACGATGAATGATCGAACTACCCTATCCGAACTTTCCAAGTGGTTATCACTTATCGAGTGGATAAAGTCCGCGGTTTTGGTTGTACACCATTAGTCCTTACTACTTGAAACATCATTGAGACTCTATATGCTAGTACTGTGCTTTGACTCGTTTACCGACTCTATTAGGGTCATCAGGTGTCGGGATTGGGTACAGTTACAACACATATAGGAGTCGATGATTTGTTGTCAAGGATTCACCACATACTTGCGATTGTGGATATCCTATGCGATCTGAGGAGATATTAGTGTGACGAATCTCTGGCCAGAGTACATGATGTGATTTAAGAAATGGTTTCTTAGTAGCACATGCGATGTCACTATTTGATCTTCAAGATGCATTGCATAGTTATCGAATCTCGAACGACTCTCGATATACCAATGGTTGTTGATTCGATCGGGATATATGGATGAAGGGACCGTACTGTACGCTAACCAAAATCTATTGGTTCTTGTAGGCACTATCAGTGATACCTAGGGAATCATGGGGCGATGTTGCTAGGCGCTCTTACCATGATTCGATGGGCAAGTCGGAAATTATTGTTCCGAGTCACAAGGAGTTGTGAGCCCACAGTTAGCTGTATCCCTGAACCATTGAGGGTCACACAGTGTAATGGATTTTTAATCCCCGTTGAGATAGTTAAATTTAAAGAGTTAAATTTAATGAACAAAGAAGTTGGACTTCTTAATTATGAGTAGAGGAGTAAGATTTCCTAAAATGACATAGGGATGAACATTTTTGGAAACCACTGAATTCGGATTCAGAAAAATTTATCTTGACTTTAAAAGGTGCAGAAATGGTTTCTGTGCACATTGGTGAAATTGGTTTATCAATCGGAGTCACGATGAATTTTATATTAATTTCTGAACATGCGGGCTTTGCTTGTCGGGCTTGAACTTATGACTAATGGGCCCTAAGCTGTTAGTGGCCTACATTATAAATAAGTTATTGCAGTACAGAAATTACACACAACAAGGTCACAATTTTCAAAAAAACCCTGTTTTTCTCTCTAAAGTGGCCGACCCCTCTCCCCTCTGCTCGGTAAAATCCAGTCTGTGAATTTTGAATTGCAGTCTGGTTTAACGGATCAAATTCGTTAATCTCTTCGTAGAAACTTCTGATAGATTTTCTAGTGCAATCTATCAGAGGGATTAAATATCCGTTCGTGGACCTGATTGAAGAACAGTTCTTCCATCAGTTCCAGGGATATACAACAAGAGCAGAGCAATCTGTTGGTGTCCAAAATCTCGATTCGAGATTGAGGTAAAAATTTATAATCGTTATTTAATTTTTACACACACACAATTTAATCGTAAGGTTGATACCTATTATGGAATCGTTCCATACAAAAATTTTAAACTTCTGCTGCACCGGGTATCAATCATAATTGATCTGATCGCCGCGTTCTCCAACAGTGGTATCAGAGCCAGGTTGCTCAGATCAAGCGATTAAATTAATCGATTGTACAAAAATTTTTAGGCCTCGGTTTTTGAAACAAAATAAATATTTTAAAAATAAAAATATTTTTTCGGGCAAAAACCCGGGCAGCGATTGGATCGCTGCTCGGGGCAGGAGCAGCGATCGTCGCTGCCCCGGGCAGCGCACGGCGCTGGGCGCTGCACAGGGCGGCGCACGGCGCTGCCCAGGGCAGCGCTCGGTAGCGTCGCTGCCACGGGCGGCGCACGGCGCTGCCCTAGGCGGCGCACGGCGCTGCGCAGGGCAGCTCTCGGCGCTGCCCTAGGGGCAGCTGGGCTGCCCGGACCGAGCCCTACGGGGCGCGGGCAGCCCTGGAATGTCCCGGGCGGCCCGCGGAAAAATTAATTTTTAATTTTTAAATTAAATTTTAATATGTTAAAATTCTATTTTTGGTCCGATCGAAAATTGTTTTGATTGGTCCACGAGGCGTCGGATCGAATTGTTCGAGTCCGAAAATTTTAAAATTGATTTTTGGATAAATTTGAATTTTTGGAAAATTTAAATATTTTATCCGTTAAATTGAATTTTGAAATTAATTATTTTTGGTACAATTGATGATAAGATATGATCTTATGGATATATTTGAAAGAGTGGGTGCCCAGTGAGCCAACTTGTGGCTATGGGCTTTGATGACTCTTTGTACAAACGATCTTTTGTTTAATACAATTTACACTTTTATTAATGGCAATGACTTTATCTTTCTTCATATTGTTATATTATGATATACTATTGTTGTTTTGATAAAGACCTTGAATATACTATAGTGTATGTAAGATGTGGTAGAACATGGGGATGTCTATCATGAAATACATCTTATAGTCACTGTATATTCTAAACTGTTCCTAGTCGATTGAGCCGTCCGATAATAAGGATAAGGATCGCTCGAGTTTGAGACTAGCATTTGCGATGCGGAGTACCACGTTTCATTGGTAGGGAACATGGAGATGTTCGAAGCATGCAAATGGATATTCATAGGATGAATAATCGAACTACCCTATCCGGACTTTCCAAGTGGTTATCACTTATCGAGTGGATAAAGTCCGCGGTTTTGGTTGTACACCATTAGTCCTTACTACTTGAAACATCATGGAGACTCTATATGCTAGTACTGTGCTTTGACTCGTTTACCGACTCTATGGGGGTCATCAGGTGTCGGGATTGGGTACAGTTACAACACATATAGGAGTCGATGCATTGTTGTCAAGGATTCACCACATACTTGCGAGTGTGGATATCCTATGCGATCTGAGGAGATATTAGTGTGACAAATCTCTGGCCAGAGTACTTGATGTGATTTAAGAAATGGTTTCTTAGTAGCACATGCGATGTCACTAATTGGATCTTCAAGATGTATTGTATAGTTATCGAATCTTGAGCGACTCTCGATATACCAATGGTTGTTGATTCGATCGGGATATATGGATGAAGGGACCGTACTGTACGCTAACCAAAATCTACTGGTTCTTGTAGGCACTATCAGTGATACCTAGGGAATCATGGGGCGATGTTGCTAGGCGCTTTACCATGATTCGTTGGGCAAGTCGGAAATCGTTGTTCCGAGTCACAAGGAGTTGTGAGCCCACGGCTAGCTGTATCCCTGAACCATTGAGGGTCACACAGTGTAATGGAGTTTTAATCCCCGTTGAGATAGTTAAATTTAAAGAGTTAAATTTAATGAATAAAGAAGTTGGACTTCTTAAATAATAGTAAGGGAGTAGGATTTCCTAAAATGACATAGGGATGGACATTTTTGGAAACCACTGAATTCGGATTCAGGAAAATTTATCTTGACTTTAAAATGTGCAAAAATGGTTTCTGTGCACATTGGTAAAATCGGTTTATCAATCGGAGTCACGATGAATTTTATATTAATTTCTGAACATGCGGGCTTTGCTTGTCGGGCCTCAACTTATGACTAATGGGCCCTAAGGTGTTAGTGGCCTGCATTATAAATAAGTTATTGCAGTACAGAAATTGCACACAACAGGTCATAATTTGAGAGACAGAAAAATCGAAACCCTAGCCTTCTCTCTCTAGAATTTTCGGCCGTCCCCTCCTGCTCTGCCCGAGAAAATTTCGGTCTGTGATTTTGAATCGCAGTCAGGAATAACGAATCAGATTCGTTTAATCTCTTCGCAGAAAACTTCTGACAGATTTTCTAGTGCAATCTGTCAGAGGGATTTAAACCTCTATTCGTGGACCTGATAGAAGGAGTTCATCAGTTCCTGGGAGATACAAGAAGCGCAGAGAAATCTGTGTGGAGTCCAATAATCTCGCTTCGAGATTGAAGGTAAAATTTAATAATTGTTATTTAATTTTACACACACTAATAATTTAATCGTTGAACGGTTGATACCCACACTATGGAATTGTTCCATAATAAAATTTTTAAACTTCCGCTGCACCGGGTATCAATCGTGATTGATCTGAACGCCAGTTTTCCAACAATATTGATAAAAATATGATTTTATGTATAAAATTAGATTTTATAGATAAAATATGATTTTATTTGATAAAAAGATAAAATATGATTTTATATGTAAAATAAGATTTTATGTATAAAATATGATTTTATCCTTTTAAATTTAAATTGCCATTGCATGTTATCCAATAAATTTATTTTGAATTAAATGTTATTGGATAAGGATGATCGATTGCCATGACCAATTTTGTAGGTGTATGTTAGGAATTTACATTTGTTTTTATTGTTGTTGGTTTTATTAATGGGCCTGGTTTATGGCCCAATATGAATGTCATATGTAATAAAAGTGGGCTTGGTTTATGGCCCGTTCCCACCCCTTAAAAATGTATCCCCTACTTGTCATTGTTATTTATTGTAAATACATTAGATTTAGTGGGAGATCAAGATTTGAAGATGGAGGTGGGCCCAGCAGACAATAAAGACAGAAGAAATGTAAATTGGAAGCAAAATGTAATAGGATTGCATTGCATACTGCATATTACATAGGATTGGACTAAGACTCGTGATTGGCAACCACGGGTCGATTAGATATGGAATCGATCATCCTATATAATATGTGATATTATTGTTGTATGCATGTTTTAGACATAATTGTGTGAATCTGGCAAGCATACAAAAATTTTAAAAATGATGAGACAAATTTTTATAATAAAAAATCCCTCATTTTAAATATGATTTAAAATTGATATCAAGATAAATAAAGGAAATTTAAATTTGTTTAAATGTTCCTACCTTCCATCAACGATCAATGTTTGAGATGCTACCCGCGGATACGGTCCGGCTCATATTATTGGGGGGGCCCGTTCGTCGGAAAGCTGTACATTGGATCGACACATGTTGTAAGTTGGGTGGAACTCCCATGGGATCGGCTCATATTATTGGGGGATCCACATGGCGACCGTCCATCACAACTTAATATTGATGGGTCATCTTGACATGTCACAATAAACGGCGTCATATTATTGGGCCCTTATTGGACATGAGGTAAAAACATGGAGGTTGCTTTGGAAGCAATTGGGCTCTACCTTTTGAAAATTATGGTTGGCTGATATTATTCGGGACCATAAGTTTGTCAATTGGACTCCATGTTCTCACTAAGGAAAACAGTTTCCCGTTTTCACTAGAGGGTAGTAAAATCGTTAAAATAGTGGGAGTGAGATTCATAAAATAAATTTTGCCTATTTTATGTCTTAGTAAATTGCTTAAATTATCACTGATATTTGTCTGTTTCTTTTCAGTATTTCATAAGATGAATTCGCGTAATCCACTTTTCTTGATCCTCGAACAAAATAAGTTGACTGGCGCAAACTATACAGAATGGTTCCGTAAGTTGAAGATTGTCTTGACTTCGGAGAAGATGCTCTACGTGTTAGAAAAATCTCCTCCGAAGGAAGCACCAGCTGACGTAAGTCCGGAGGAGTTAGCCAAGCTTGATACATGGTGGGACCATGATATCAAGACCAAATGATATATGCAAGCCTCGATGTCTGATGAACTCCAGAGGCGATTTGAGGACACCGTGAATGCTGCTGACATTCACGTTCAACTCAAGGAACTTTTTGGGGCTCAATCGAGGGCTGAAAGGTTCGCTACTGTAAAGGAGCTAATGACGTGTCGCATGCGTGAAGGGACTTCGGTCCGTGATCATGGGGTACGAGTGATTTGGCTCATACAGAAGTTGGTAACCCTTGATTTGGTGTTGGAGCATGAACTCAACGTGGACTTACTACTTCTGTCTCTTCCTTCTTCGTTTGACGGATTTGTGGTAAATTTCAATATGAACAAGATAGAGGCCTCCCTTGAAGAGATGGTCAATATGCTTGTGACATATGAATCCACATTAAAGAAGGATAAACCGGCTTTCTTGGTGGGCTCCTCTTCTTCTGCTAAGAAGGGGCCAAGTACAAAGGGTAAGAAACGTTCTGCCCCACCCAAGAAAATCGAACCCGAGAAGAAGTACAAGACAAAGGCTTCAAACATGGAAAAATCCAAGGATGTTTGCCATTACTGCAAGAAGCCCGGTCATTGGAAGCGTAACTGCAAGGAATATCTAGAGCAGTTGCGAACTGCAAAGGGTATGTTCTATATTAAAATAAATGTTTCACTTAATACTACTTCTTGGGTATTGGATACCGGATGTGGATCTCACATTTGCAATGATTTGCAGGTGATGACAAGAAGTCGCAGGCTTAGGATGGGTGAGACCCAGCTGAGGCTCGGAAATGGTTCCAGAGTTGAAGCAAAAGCCGTGGGAGATGTTTATTTAATTTTGCAGAACGGTTTTAAGTTACTTTTAAGAGATGTTTTATTTGTTCCGGATTTGATTAAAAACATTATTTCTGTTTCTATGCTTGATAGAGATGGTTATTGTTGCAATTTTGTGAATGGGATTTGCAATATTTACAAGAATGAATGTTTGATTGGAAATGGACAACTTGAAAACGATCTATACAACTTAAAACTAAAAGACGTTCCAATAAATTATGTTGATAAACCGGCAACAACAAACAAAAGGAAAATCGATAGCCAAAACCCGGCAAACCTTTGGCACGCTAGGCTAGGTCATATTTCCTCAAGGAGGATGAACAAGCTAGTGGGAGAGGGCATGTTTGATATGTCTGATATTAACTCTCTACCTACTTGTGAATCCTGCCTAAAAGGAAAAATGACTAAATCTCCTTTTAAGGGGAAACCTGAGCGTAGTCAAAATCTGTTGGATTTGATCCATACAGATGTTTGTGGTCCATTTAGAGTTGGGACTCAATATGGCCACACCTACTTCATTACCTTTACTGATGATTATTCAAGGTATGGGTATTTATATTTAATGAAATATAAGTCTGAAGCATTTGAAAAGTTCAAAGAATTCAAGGCTGAAGTAGAAAACAAGCTAGGTAAAAGTATTAAAGCACTTCGATCGGATCGAGGTGGAGAATACTTGAGTACCGAGTTTTTGGACTATCTAAAAGAGAATGGGATTCTCTCTCAGTGGACTCCTCCTATGACACCACAGCTTAATGGTGTATCGGAGCGTCGTAATCGAACTTTGTTGGACATGGTTCGGTCCATGATGAGCTTCACTGAGCTTCCACCTTCGTTTTGGGGCTATGCGCTTGAAACGGCGGTATTGTTGTTGAACAACGTCCACACTAAAGCAGTGGACAAAACACCATACGAGTTATGGAATGGCAAAACTCCTAAGTATTCGTACTTGAGGATTTGGGGATGTCCTGCTTACGTGAAGCGGACAGTGGGAGATAAATTGGATAGTCGATCCAGCTTATGTTATTTTGTAGGGTATCCGAAGAATTCAATCGAATATTATTTCTATTATCCTGCTGAAACAAAGGTGTTTGTTTCAAGGAATGCCACCTTCTTGGAGAAGGAGTTCTTATTGGATAAGAAAGGCGAGATGATGGAACTCGAAGAAATTCGAGAAGAACCCGAAATACAAAATAACGATCCTACACCTCAGGAACCATTGCTGGACACGCCTGTGGGTAAGGTATTGACCTACAAGGCGCGATTGGTGGCAAAAGGTTATACTCAAAGACAAGGAGTTGACTATGATGAAACTTTTTCACCAGTTGCAATGTTCAAGTCCATAAGAATCCTTATTGCCATAGCTGCATGGTATGACTATGAGATATGGCAAATGGATGTGAAGACTGCTTTTCTTAATGGAGACATTAAGGAAGAAATCTATATGAAGCAGCCTGAGGGGTTCACATCCATGGGAAGCGAGCATAAGGTATGCAAGCTTCAGAGATCAATTTATGGTCTAAAACAAGCATCAAGAAGTTGGAACTAGAAATTTGATGAAACAATAAAAGATTTTGGTTTCATCAAGAATCCGGAGGAACCATGCGTGTACAAGAAAGTAGTTAAGGATGCTATGACATTCTTAGTACTTTATGTTGATGACATCTTACTCATTGGGAATGATGTAGGGATGTTGCAGTCAACAAAGATATGGTTATCAGGTAGATTCTCGATGAAGGATTTGGGTGAGGCATCCTATATTCTAGGGATACAAATCTATAGAGATAGATCTAAGAGAATGATAGGACTCACTCAATCAACCTACATCGACACCATATTGAAACGGTTTTCAATGGATGGGTCCAAGAGAGGACATCTACCCATGTGTCATGGAGTTTCTCTATCCAAGTCTATGTGTCCCAAGACTGATGAAAAGATAGAGAAAATGACACATGTACCATATGCGTCAGCCATAGGTAGTATCATGTATGGGATGATATCTACCAGACCAGATGTAGCATTTTGTTAGAACCTAATGGGGGGGGATTTAGGTTCTATTGGCAACTTTAGCAATTTAAAGCGATTATGCAAGTACGCAAGCGGAAGACTTAAGCAATCAAATAATAAGTGCGGTACATAAATGCGTAATGTAAATAAAGCAGTAAAAGGGATAAGAGATGTTTATGGAAGTTCGACGATAAATCATCTACGTCTCCCCTTCTTGGTTAAGTCGATTAACCAAGGATCCACTAGCACTTCGAACGTCTTGGCCTTGATGGCTCCAAGGATAGCCTTACAACTTGACACGATCACCGCGCCGATACAACTCAACACTCTTGGCCTTTAGGGCTCCAAGGATAGCCTCAACACTCGTAAAATACACTTGGCTTCACACACAAGTGTTTATAAAACCGAGCAACCAACTCACAAACTAACAACCCTCGATATTACAACCCCGAATACAACTCGATATGTGAATATATTTTGAACACTCAAAAGGGGCTACAAATTGCTCAACAAATGACTTGAATGATGTTTGAGAGGATTGAGAGACTTGAAGATGTTGGGATGATTTGAATGGCCTCGGAATGCCTCCTTTTATAGCTGAAATTTTGACATCGATCGGAACTTCCGATCCCTGCATCGGAGCTTCCGAAATTTGAATTCTGAGACACGCGGGTGTACTGGATCGGAACGTCCGATCCACTTCGGAGCTTCCGATCGGCGCAATAAATATGGTGTCGGGCAAAAGTCTTCCGGACAAGATTATCAGGCGGCCGTTCAGGATCGGAACGTCCAATCCTGTTCGGAGCTTCCGATCTGCTTCACTTCGTTGCCTCCGATCTGCTTCCGAACAATATAATTTTACATAGAAACTGATCGGACCTTCCGAACCACGATCGGAGCTTCCGAACCTGTTCTTCGTAGCTTCCGTTCCTCATTCCGACCAATATAAAAAAATCCCTGAAATAGATCGGAGCTTCCGAACCAAGATCGGAGCGTCCGATCATCCCTTAGCTTCCGAAGGTGCTTCTGATCCTGATCGGAGGTTCCGATCTCCAATCGGAGCTTCCGATCCCATAGTAGTAAACTTCTTCGAATTGTGTTTCTGATCTTGAGTATGAATTTAGTATTAATTCATCTTTGAAAATTTTAACTCTGTAATAAGCTCAATGTAAATATTAGTAACATTTTAACCTAGTTTTGTTAATCATCAAAACATAGAGAAATAAGACTTGTTAATGCATTAAAAACATTAATCTCATAATTCGAGATTTATATGCGTTTAAGGCGTAACAATCTCCCCCTTTTTGATGATCACAAAACTTGGTTAAAAACAGGAGATAAAATATACGATAATCATAAACAATTTTTATTAAGCAACAGATTTTAACGGATAAACAAATTTTATCAGATAAACAAATTTTATCTTAATTAATATTTTAACCATTAATTCTCCCCCTTTGTGATAAACAAAAAGTAATGAAACATAGAATAAAAAAAATACTCAACAATTTCATTTACAATAATAAATTTTTAATACAATGCAAGAAAGAAAAAAATACAAATAAAAATAAAATAAAAATCTAAGAGTCATCATCATGCTGCGGAGGAGGGTAGCGAGCGGCGAAATCATCAAATCGAGTCTCCAGAGAGGCAACTCTAGCAGTCAACTCGGTAAAATGAGTGTGCATACTCGTCTCAATGCGATGAAGAGTCTCGAAGAGTCGGTCGCTAGGAAATTGGTTTATTGGTGTAGGAGGGACCTCAGGAGCCTGGAAAGGAAGATCACCAATGGTAGACGCAAAGGCCTCAAAACTGGAAGAGGATGGAATATCAGTGTTGGGCGGACCAGTCGGAAAGCCTTTGGTTTGGATAGAGTGAGGAAGAGAGGAAAAATCTCGATGAAAATCAGAAATAGGAGAAAATCTAGAAAAAGCTCGACTAGGATCATCAACCCATCGAGAATACACAGGATTCCAAGATAAATCCATCCTGATAATAGACTGATGGTTGATGATATGACTCGACTGGATTTCAAGAGAAGGGATCCCCTCAAAATCAATATCAAAACGACTCAAAATCCGGTTAATAAACCGGGCAAAAGGAAAGGAAACCTTTTTAGCCGTCGTTGCCGTGTGATGCATAGTCTGCATAACAAGGCGCGGAAGGTTAAAAGGTCGAGAGGAGATGATATGAAAAAGAATATACAAATCCAGATATTTGCAAGTGGAGAGGTCTCCACTGCGGGGAACTATGGATGTGATGATGAGTTTTTGAATGATTTGGAAATCAGGACAAAGACTCTTGAGATGGATTTGTAAGAGTGGGTGCCCAGTGAGCCAACTGTGTGGCTATGGGCTTTGTTGACTCTTTGTATAAACAATCTTTTGTTTAATATTATTTACACTTTTATGGCAATGACTTTATATTACTTCATATTGTTATATTGTGATATACTATTGTTGTTTTGATAAAGACCTTGAATATACTATAGTGTATGTAAGATGTGGTAGAACATGGAGATGTCTATCATGAAATACATCTTATAGTCACTGTATATTCTAAAACCGTTCCTAGTCGATTGAGCCGTCCGATAATAAGGATAAGGATCGCTCGAGTTTGAGACTAGCATTTGCGATGCGGAGTACCACGTTTCATTGGTAGGGAACATGGAGATGTTCGAAGCATGCAAATGGATATTCATAGGATGAATAGTCGAACTACCCTATCCGGACTTTCCAAGTGGTTATCACTTATCGAGTGGATAAAGTCCGCGGTTTTGGTTGTACACCATTAGTCCTTACGACTTGAAACATCATGGAGACTCTATATGCTAGTACTGTGCTTTGACTCGTTTACCGACTCTGAGGGGGTCATCAGGTGTCGAGATTGGGTACAGTTACGACACATATAGGAGTCAATGCATTGTTGTCAAGGATTCACCACATACTTGCGAGTGTGGATATCCTATGCGATCTGAGGAGATATTAGTGTGATAAATCTCTGGCCAGAGTAATTGATGTGATTTAAGAAATGGTTTCTTAGTAGCACATGCGATGTCACTAATTTGATCTTCAAGATGCATTGCATAGTTATCGAATCTTGAGCGACTCTCGATATACCAATGGTTGTTGATTCGATCGGGATATATGGATGAAGGGACCGTACTGTACGCTAACCAAAATCTACTGGTTCTTGTAGGCACTATCAGTGATACCTAGGGAATCATGGGGCGATGTTGCTAGGCGCTTTACCATGATTCGTTGGGCAAGTCGGAAAGTGTTGTTCCGAGTCACAAGGAGTTGTGAGCCCACGGCTAGCTATATCCCTGAACCATTGAGGGTCACACAGTGTAATGGAGTTTTAATCCCCGTTGAGATAGTTAAATTTAAAGAGTTAAATTTAATGAACTAAGGAGTTGGACTTCTTAAATAAGAGTAAGGGAGTAGGATTTCCTAAAATGACATAGGGATGGACATTTTTGGAAACCACTGAATTCGGATTCAGGAAAATTTATTTTGACTTTAAAACGTGCAGAAATGGTTTCTGTGCACATTGGTGAAATCGTTTCATCAATCGGAGTCACGATGAATTTTATATTAATTTCTGAACGAGCGGGCTTTGCTTGTCGGGCCCCAGCTTATGACTAATGGGCCCTAAGGTGTTAGTGGCCTGCATTATAAATAAGTTATTTCAGTACAGAAATTATACACAACAGGTCATAATTTTTGAGACAGGATTTTCGAAACCCTACCCCTCTCAAAACGTTTTCGGCCGACCCCTCCCCTCTGCCCGAGAAAATTCCGGTCTGTGATTTTGAATCGCAGTAAGGAATAACGAATCAAATTCGTGTATTCTCTTCGCAGAAAACTTCTGATAGATTTTCTAGTGCAATCTATCAGAGGGATTAAACCTCTGTTCGTGGACCTGATTGAAGGCGTTCATCGGTTCCAGGGAGAGACAACAAGAGCAGAATTGTTCTGTTGGTGTCCATTAATCTCGTTGCGAGATTTGAGGTAAAATTTATTTAATTGTTATTTAAATTTTACACACACGTAATTCAATCGATGTATGGTTGATACCCACACCATGGAAACGTTCCATGAAAAATTTTAAACTTCCGCTGCACCGGGTATCAATCGTAATTGGTCTGGGAACTCGCCAGTTTTCCAACAGTGGTATCAGAGCCAGGTTGCTCAGATCAATCGATTGAATAATCAATTGTACAAAATTTTTGAGTCTCGGTTTTTGAAACAAAATAAATATTTTTAATAAAAAATTTTTTTTTCCGGGGGGGCGAAACCCGGGCAGCGATTGGATCGCTGCCCGGAGGGGGCAGCGATGGTCGCTGCCCCCAGGGGCGGCGCACAGCGCCGCCCAAAGGGGGCGCACGGCGCCGCCCAGGGCGGCGCACGGCGCTGCCCAGGGCAGCGCTGTGCGCTGCCCAGCGCAGCGCTGGGCGCTGCGCAGGGCAGCGCTCGGCGCTGCCCAGGGCGGCGCACAGCGCCGCCCAGGGGCGGCGCTCGGCGCCGCCCAGGGCGACGCACGGCGCCGCCCAGCGGCGCCGGGCGCCGCCAGGGCAGCAAACGTTGCTGCCCTAAGGGGGCAGCCGGGCTGCCCCGGCCCGCGCCCCGGGTGCGGGCCGGCCCGGGAGTGTCCCGGGCGGCCCGCGGGAAAAATTATATTTTTATTAATTTTAATATTTAAAATTTTATTTTGGTCCGGTCAAAAATTGTTTTTGATTGGTTCACGAGATTTCGGATCGAATTGTTCGAGTCCGTAAATTTTAAAATTGATTTTGGATAAATTTGAATTTTTGGAAAATTTTAATATTTTATCCGTAAATTGAATTTTGAAATCAATTATTTTGGTACAATTGATGATAAGATATGATCTTATGATATATTAGATAAAATATGATTTTATTTGTAAAATTGGATTTTATAGATAAAATATGATTTTATTTGATATGGAGATAAAATATGATTTTATATGTGAAATGTGATTTTATATATAAAATATGATTTTATCTTGTTTAAATTTGAATTGCCACAGCATGTTATCCAATAAATTAATTTTGAATTAAATGTTATTGGATAAGGATGATCGATTGCCATGACCAATTTTGTAGGTGTATGTTAGGAATTTACATTTTGTCTTTATTGTTGTTGGTTTTATTAATGGGCCTGGTTTATGGCCCGATATGAATGTCATATGTAATAAAAGTGGGCTTGGTTTATAGCCCGTTCCCACCCCCTAAAAATGTATCCCCTACTTGTCATTGTTATTTAATTGTAAATACATTAGATTTAGTGGGAGATCAAGATTTGAAGATGGTGGGCCCAGCAGACAATGAAGACTGAAGAAATGTAAATTGGAAGCATATGTAATAGGATTGCATTTGCATACTGCATATTACCTAGGATTGGACTAAGACCCGTGATTGGCAACCACGGGTCAATTAGAAATGGAATCGATCATCCTATATAATATGTGATATTATGATTGTATGCATGTTTAGACATAAATTGCGTGAATCCGGCAATGCATGCAATAAATTAAATATGATGAGACAAATATTTTTATAAATAAAATCCCTCATTTTAAATATGATTTAAAATTTATATCAAGATAAATAAAGGAAATTTAAATATTGTTTAAATGTTCCTACCTTCCATCAACGGTCAATGTATGTGATGCTACCCGCGGATACGGTCCGGCTCATATTATTGGGGGGGCCCGTCCGTCGGAAAGATGTACATTGGATCGACAAATGTTGTAAGTTGGGTGGAACTCCCATGGGATCGGCTCATATTATTGGGGGATCCACATGGCGACCGTCCATCACAACTTAATATTGATGGGTCATCTTGACATGTCACTTTAAACGGCGTCATATTATTGGGCCCTTATTGGACATGAGGTAAATACATGGGGGTTGCTTTGGAAGCAATTGGGCTCTACCTTTTGAGAATTATGGTTGGCTGATATTATTCGGGACCATAAGTTTGTCAATTGGACTCCATGTTCTCACTAAGGAAAAAGTTTCCCGTTTTCACTAGAGGGTGGTGAAATCGTTAAAATAGTGGGAGTGAGATTCATAAAATTAAATTCGCCTATTTTATGTCTTAGTAAATTGTTAAACAATCATTGATATATGTCTGTTTTTCCTTTTCAGTATTTCATACAATGAATTCGCGAAATCCTTTATTCTCGATCCTCGAACAAAACAAGCTGACTGGCGCCAACTATACGGAATGGTTCCGGAAGTTGAAGATTGTCTTAACTTCGGAGAAAATGCTCTACGTGTTAGAGAAAGCACCTCCGAAGGAAGCACCAGCTGACATAAGTCCGGAGGAATTGGCCAAACTTGATGCATGGTGTGACCATGACATCAAGACCAAATGCTATATGCAAGCCTCGATGTCTGATGAACTCCAGAGGCGATTTGAGGACACGGTGAATGCTGCTGACATTCACACGCAACTCAAGGAACTTTTTGGGGCTCAGTCGAGGGCTGAAAGGTTCTCTACTGTTAAGGAGTTGATGACGTGCCGCATGCGTGAAGGGACTTCGGTCCGTGATCATGGGGTACGAGTGATTTGGCTCATACAGAAGTTAGCGACCCTTGATTTGGTGTTGGAGCATGAACTCAATGTGGACTTGCTGCTTCTATCTCTTCCTTCTTCATTTGATGGATTCGTGATAAATTTTAATATGAACAAGATAGAGGCCACCCTTGAAGAGATGGTCAATATGCTCGTTACATATGAATCCACACTTAAGAAGGATAAGCCAGCTTTCTTGGTGGGCTCCTCATCTTCTGCTAAGAAGGGGCCAAGTATGAAGGGCAAGAAACGTTCTGCCCCACCCAAGAAAGTGGAACCCGAGAAGAAGCAAAAGACAAAGGCTTCAAACGATGGAAAATCCAAGGATGTTTGCCATTACTGCAAGAAGCCGGGTCATTGGAAGCGCAACTGCAAGGAGTATCTTGAGCAGTTGGGAACTGCAAAGGGTATGTTCTATATCGAAATAAACATGTCACTTAATACAACTTCTTGGGTATTGGATACCGGATGTGGATCTCACATTTGCAATGATTTGCAGGTGATGACAAGAAGTCGCAGGCTTAGAATGGGTGAGACCCAGCTGAGGCTCGGGAATGGTTCCAGAGTTGAAGCTACGGCCATTGGAGATGTTTGTTTGATTTTGCATAATGGTTTTAAATTATTGTTGAGAGATGTTTTATTTGTGCCAGATTTAATTAAAAACATTATTTCTATTTCTATGCTTGATAGAGATGGTTATTCTTGTAATTTTGTGAATGGGATTTGCAATATTTACAAGAATGAATGTTTAATTGGAAATGGACAACTTGAAAACGATCTATATAATTTAAAACTAAAAGACGTTCCAGTGAATTGTATTGACAAACCGGCGACAACAAACAAAAGGAAAATCGATAGTCAAAACCCGGCAAACCTTTGGCACGCTAGGCTAGGTCATATTTCCTCAAAGAGGATGAACAAGCTAGTGGGAGAGGGCATGTTTAATATGTCTGATATTAACTCTCTACCTACTTGTGAATCCTGCCTAAAAGGAAAAATGACTAAATCTCCTTTTAAGGGGAAACCTGAGCGTAGTCAGAATCTGTTGGATTTGATCCATACAGATGTTTGTGGTCCATTTAGAGTAGGGACTCAACATGGCCACACCTACTTCATTACCTTTACTGATGATTATTCAAGGTATGGGTATTTATATTTAATGAAATATAAGTCTGAAGCATTTGAAAAGTTCAAAGAATTCAAGGCTGAAGTAGAAAACAAGCTAGGTAAAAGTATTAAGGCACTTCGATCGGATCGAGGTGGAGAATACTTGAGTACCGAGTTTTTGGACTATCTAAAAGAGAATGGGATTCTCTCTCAGTGGACTCCTCCTATGACACCACAGCTTAATGGTGTATCGGAGCGTCGTAATCGAACTTTGTTGGACATGGTTCGATCTATGATGAGCTTCACTGAGCTTCCACCTTCGTTTTGGGGCTATGCGCTTGAAACGGCGGTATTGTTGTTGAACAACGTCCACACTAAAGCAGTGGACAAAACACCATACGAGTTATGGAATGGCAAAGCTCCTAAGTATTCGTACTTGAGGATTTGGGGATGTCCTGCTTACGTGAAGCGGACAGTGGGAGATAAGTTGGATAGTCGATCCAGCTTGTGTTATTTTGTGGGGTATCCGAAGAATTCAATCGGATATTATTTCTATTATCCTGCTGAAACAAAAGTGTTTGTTTCACGGAATGCCACCTTCTTGGAGAAGGAGTTCTTATTGGATAAGAAAGGCGAGATGATGGAACTCGAAGAAGTTCGAGAAGAACCCGAAATACAAAATAACGATCCCACACCTCAGGAACCATTGCTGGACACGCCTGCACCTAGAAGATCCGAGAGGACTTCTAGACCTCCAGTTCGATATGGTCTTCTTCTTGAAGAGGGTCAAGATGAACCCGACATTGGATGTGATCCAAGAAGCTTCAAGGAAGCAATTTCTGATGCGGATTCGAATTTATGGCTTGAAGCTATGCAATCAGAATTGGATTCGATGCATACTAACCAAGTCTGGACTTTAGTGGATCCTCCCGATGGAATTGTTCCAATAGGGTGTAAATGGATCTACAAAAGAAAGCTTGGGCCTGATGGTAAGGTATTGACCTACAAGGCGCGATTGGTGGCGAAAGGTTATACTCAAAGGCAAGGAGTTGACTATGATGAAACCTTTTCACCAGTCGCAATGTTCAAGTCCATAAGAATCCTAATTGCCATAGCTGCATGGTATGACTATGAGATATGGCAGATGGATGTGAAGACTGCTTTTCTTAATGGAAACATTAAGGAAGAAATCTATATGAAGCAGCCTGAGGGGTACACATCCATGGGAAGCGAGCATAAGGTATGCAAGCTTCAAAGATCAATTTATGGTCTAAAACAAGCATCAAGAAGTTGGAACCAGAAATTTGATGAAACAATTAAAGACTTTGGTTTCATCAAGAACCCGGAGGAACCTTGCGTGTACAAGAAAGTATTTAAGGATGCGGTGACATTCTTAGTACTTTATGTTGATGACATCCTACTCATTGGGAATGATGTAGGGATGTTGCAGTCAACAAAGATATGGTTATCAGGTAGATTTTCGATGAAGGATTTGGGTGAGGCATCCTACATTCTTGGGATACAGATCTATAGGGATAGATCTAAGAGAATGATAGGACTCACTCAATCAACCTACATCGATACCATATTGAAACGGTTTTCAATGGATGGGTCCAAGAGAGGACATCTACCCATGTGTCATGGAGTTTCTCTATCCAAGTCTATGTGTCCCAAGACTGATGCAGAGATAGAGAATATGACACATGTACCATATGCGTCAGCTATAGGTAGTATCATGTATGGGATGATATCTACCAGACCGGATGTAGCATTTGCTCTGAGTGTCACGAGCAGATATCAGTCTAATCCTGGTCAGATGCATTGGAAAGCCGTGAAGGACATTCTTAAGTACTTGCGAAGGACTAAGAATATGTTCATGGTTTATGGAGGACGAGAACTCAAACTGGAAGGCTATACCGACTCTAGCTTCCAAAGTGATGTGGATGACTCGAAGTCAACCTCTGGATTTGTGTTCATGCTCAATGGCGGTGCTGTCTCTTGGAAGAGTTCCAAGCAGGACACCACAGCGGATTCCACCACTGAGGCTGAATACATTGCAGCATCAGCTGCTGCTAAAGAGGCCGTTTGGATGAGGAATTACGTCCAAGAGTTGGGCGTCATTCCTGAATTTGTTGGTCCAGTCCCGGTGTACTGCGACAACACGGGTGCCGTTGCTCAAGCAAAGGAACCAAGGTCTCATCAAAGATCCAAACACGTACTGAGGAAATACCACATAATCCGGGAGATTGTGGAAAGAGGAGACATCAGTGTCGAACGAGTGGCCTCTGCAGACAATATCGCTGATCCACTTACTAAGCCTTTGCCAGGACCATTGTTTGACAAACATCGCGAAGCAATGGGTCTACGTAGTATGACTAGTTGGCTATAGGGCAAGTGGGAGATTGTAAGAGTGGGTGCCCAGTGAGCCAACTGTGTGGCTATGGGCTTTGTTGACTCTTTGTATAAACAATCTTTTGTTTAATATTATTTACACTTTTATGGCAATGACTTTATATTACTTCATATTGTTATATTGTGATATACTATTGTTGTTTTGATAAAGACCTTGAATATACTATAGTGTATGTAAGATGTGGTAGAACATGGAGATGTCTATCATGAAATACATCTTATAGTCACTGTATATTCTAAAACCGTTCCTAGTCGATTGAGCCGTCCGATAATAAGGATAAGGATCGCTCGAGTTTGAGACTAGCATTTGCGATGCGGAGTACCACGTTTCATTGGTAGGGAACATGGAGATGTTCGAAGCATGCAAATGGATATTCATAGGATGAATAGTCGAACTACCCTATCCGGACTTTCCAAGTGGTTATCACTTATCGAGTGGATAAAGTCCGCGGTTTTGGTTGTACACCATTAGTCCTTACGACTTGAAACATCATGGAGACTCTATATGCTAGTACTGTGCTTTGACTCGTTTACCGACTCTGAGGGGGTCATCAGGTGTCGAGATTGGGTACAGTTACGACACATATAGGAGTCAATGCATTGTTGTCAAGGATTCACCACATACTTGCGAGTGTGGATATCCTATGCGATCTGAGGAGATATTAGTGTGATAAATCTCTGGCCAGAGTAATTGATGTGATTTAAGAAATGGTTTCTTAGTAGCACATGCGATGTCACTAATTTGATCTTCAAGATGCATTGCATAGTTATCGAATCTTGAGCGACTCTCGATATACCAATGGTTGTTGATTCGATCGGGATATATGGATGAAGGGACCGTACTGTACGCTAACCAAAATCTACTGGTTCTTGTAGGCACTATCAGTGATACCTAGGGAATCATGGGGCGATGTTGCTAGGCGCTTTACCATGATTCGTTGGGCAAGTCGGAAAGTGTTGTTCCGAGTCACAAGGAGTTGTGAGCCCACGGCTAGCTGTATCCCTGAACCATTGAGGGTCACACAGTGTAATGGAGTTTTAATCCCCGTTGAGATAGTTAAATTTAAAGAGTTAAATTTAATGAACTAAGGAGTTGGACTTCTTAAATAAGAGTAAGGGAGTAGGATTTCCTAAAATGACATAGGGATGGACATTTTTGGAAACCACTGAATTCGGATTCAGGAAAATTTATTTTGACTTTAAAACGTGCAGAAATGGTTTCTGTGCACATTGGTGAAATCGTTTCATCAATCGGAGTCACGATGAATTTTATATTAATTTCTGAACGAGCGGGCTTTGCTTGTCGGGCCCCAGCTTATGACTAATGGGCCCTAAGGTGTTAGTGGCCTGCATTATAAATAAGTTATTTCAGTACAGAAATTATACACAACAGGTCATAATTTTTGAGACAGGATTTTCGAAACCCTACCCCTCTCAAAACGTTTTCGGCCGACCCCTCCCCTCTGCCCGAGAAAATTCCGGTCTGTGATTTTGAATCGCAGTAAGGAATAACGAATCAAATTCGTGTATTCTCTTCGCAGAAAACTTCTGATAGATTTTCTAGTGCAATCTATCAGAGGGATTAAACCTCTGTTCGTGGACCTGATTGAAGGCGTTCATCGGTTCCAGGGAGAGACAACAAGAGCAGAATTGTTCTGTTGGTGTCCATTAATCTCGTTGCGAGATTTGAGGTAAAATTTATTTAATTGTTATTTAAATTTTACACACACGTAATTCAATCGATGTATGGTTGATACCCACACCATGGAAACGTTCCATGAAAAATTTTAAACTTCCGCTGCACCGGGTATCAATCGTAATTGGTCTGGGAACTCGCCAGTTTTCCAACAGGATTCGATCGTCAGCAGCAGTGGCTTGACGACCGAGAATAGTAGAAAGAAAGAGATCACGATCAAAGTTTGGATCATTTTGTGGCCAAGTTTGGGAGAAGTATTCACCGGGTCCATTCCTGGGAAGATCAAACCAGGAGGACAGATCAGCAGAAGAAAAAATGATATGCCTACCTTGAACAATGGTGGCAATGGTGATATCACCATGCCCTAATTCGAGTTCAAGGTTGGCATAGAACTCGTGAATTAGTGAAGGAAAGATTCGGTCGGGGACAGATGGCTGGAAAAAGGATTCCCAATGTTGAAAATTGATTAAGTTCAACAGTAGGAGATGGGATTGAGCCAAGTAAGTAGTATCTAAGATACGACCCGGATGAATCTGACGATGTAAATAATCATCAGGTATGGGCCTAGACACAGCTGGTTGGGTAGGATCACGGACAATAATAGGACGACTAGAACTCGCCTGATCGCGAAGGCGTTTGACAGGCATTTTAATATGTTGGAATCGGATAAAATAGAGATAAGAGAAGAATTTTAGGTGCAAGAAATCGGAATGAGCGATCTGATATTTATAGGGGATGGAACGATCGGAAGCTCCGATCTGGATCGGTCGTTCCGATCGTGCGGTCCACTGAGGTAAGGCCACGTGTTGATCGGACGCTCCGAACAAGCTTCGGACGTTCCGATCCTGAGGCGGTAATTAAAGATAAGACGGTTAAAAGTAATTTGAAAAGTCGGATTAGATGGGGATCGGACGGTCCGATCGTGATCGGTGGTTCCGATCCGCATCTAGGAGGGAAAAATTACCGCGCAAGTTGAAAAGTGGCGGGATACAGATCGGTGGTTCCGATCTGGATCGGTGGTTCCGATCTAGATCGGTGGTTCCGATCTGGAGCGGTGGTTCCGATCTGCCATAGGAAGAATGCATGATTTCTACTCTTTTAAAATTTATTTTATTTAACATTTAAGCAAATAATTCACATAAAAATGTGAGCTTCTTAATTTTGAATAAATACAATTGATTTTCATTATCCAAAGTTAATTTGCTCGAATTTAATATTAAGCTCCCCCTTAATATGACATTAAATTTAATTTATGCCTACAAGTGATTACAATTCAATCATGCCAAGTTCACCACGCAAACGAATAAAAGTATTTTCATCTAGTGGTTTTGTAAAAATATCGGCAATTTGATTTTTAGTGTCAACATATTGAAGTTCAACTTCATTTCGTTCGATGTGGTCACGAATAAAATGATGACGAATGTCAATATGTTTGGTGCGCGAATGTTGAATCGGATTCTTTGTAAGACAAATGGCGCTAGTGTTGTCACAGAAAATAGGGATTTTTGAAAAAGAGATGCCATAGTCGAGCAATTGATGCTTCATCCAAAGAATTTTCGCACAACAACTACCAGCAGCCATATATTCGGCTTCGGTCGTTGATAACGCAACACAGTTTTGCTTTTTGGAAAACCAAGAAACCAAACAGTTTCCTAAAAAGAAACAGGTTCCACTAGTGCTTTTCCGGTCCACCTTATATCCACCAAAGTCGGCATCACAATATGCTTTTAAATCAAAGAAAGAATTTTTCGAATACCACAAGCCGAGATTTGGAGTATTTGAAAGATATTTGAAAATGCGTTTTAAGGCGAACAAATGTGATTCCTTTGGACATGATTGAAATCGTGCACACAAGCAAACACTAAACATAATGTCCGGTCTACTAGCAGTAGCATATAATAAGGAGCCAATCATACTACGAAAGGAAGATTGATCTACAGTTTTACCATTTTCATCCTTGTCGAGTCTGATTGCTGTGCTCATAGGTGTGGATGATGATTTGGTGTTTTCCATCCCAAACTTCTTTAGAATCTCCTTAATGTATTTGCTTTGGTTCACAAAGAACCCATCCTTGCACTGCTTGATTTGCAATCCGAGGAAATAGTTAAGTTCCCCCATCATGCTCATCTCAAAGTGATCTTGCATAAGCTTAGAAAATTCTTGGCAAAGATCTTCGTTAGTAGAACCGAAAATGATATCGTCCACATAAATTTGCACAATAAGCAAATCATTATCTCTAGATAAAGTAAACAATGTAATATCAACAATTCCTCTAGTAAAGCCATTGGTAATAAGGAAAGAAGAGAGTTTTTCATACCAAGCTCGAGGAGCTTGTTTCAATCCATACAAAGCTTTGTTGAGTCTATATACGTGATCAGATAACAAATTATCAACAAAGCCATCAGGTTGTTCAATATAGACCTCTTCTTTCAAATCACCATTCAAGAAAGCACTTTTAACATCCATCTGAAATAATTTAAAATTTCTAGAGCAAGCAAAAGCAAGTAGCATGCGAATGGATTCTAGTCTAGCAACAGGCGCATAGGTTTCATCATAATCTATGCCTTCTTCTTGACTATATCCTTTAGCAACAAGCCTAGCTTTATTTCTAGTGATGGTGCCATGCTCATCAAGTTTATTTCTAAACACCCATTTAGTACCTATCACAGGTCTATCATGCGGCCTAGAAACAAGATCCCAAACATTATTGCGTTTAAATTCATTTAACTCATCTTGCATAGCAATAATCCAGGAATCATCAAGTAAAGCATCATCAACACATTTTGGCTCAACATGAGAAACAAAAGCAAGATGATTACAAATATTATTGAGAGAAGAGCGAGTAGATACTCCCTTTGATGGACTTCCAATTATCAGATCTTTAGGATGATCTTTGTGATGTGTCCATTCCTTAGGAAGTGGTGTTTCCTCAACTGTAGCATCTATATCATTTAAGCTTGAGGAAATCATCTCTTCTTCAAGTATTTCTATATCATCATTGTTAGTGCGAACAATAGTAGACATAGATTCATCAAAAATAACATGCATTGATTCTTCAACAAGTAAGGTGCGCTTATTGAATACTCTATAAGCCTTGTAGTAGAATACCCAAGAAAAATACCTTTATCGGATTTGGCATCAAATTTGCCAAGGTTGTCCTTACCATTGTTGTGAATGAAGCACTTAGATCCAAAAGCCCGAAAGAATGAAATGTTAGGCTTTCTCTCCCTCCATAACTCGTATGGAGTTTTCTTGAGAATTGGCCTTATTGATACGCGATTGATGATGTAACAGGCAGTGTTCATTGCTTCAGCCCAAAAATATTTTTGTAGAGAATGCTCACATAACATGGTCCTTGCAATCTCTATTAGTGTCCTATTTTTCCTCTCAACGACCCCGTTTTGTTGAGGAGTCCTAGGACAAGAAAAATTGTGACCGATGCCTTTTTCTATACAAAAGTTTGAAAAATTCTCATTTTGAAATTCAGTTCCATGGTCACTACGGATCTGTTTTATTGAAAGATTTTTCTCATTCTCAACTCGTTTGACAAAAGTTTTAAAATAATCAAAGGCATCATTTTTGTGGGCTAAAAACAATGTCCAAGTGTAACGTGAAAAATCATCTACAATGACAAATGCATAAAGCTTCCCTCCTAGGCTAGCGTTCCTCGAGGGACCACATAGATCTAGGTGAAGAAGTTCAAGGGGCATAGAAGTAGATATAAAATTTTTGCTTTTAAAAGATTCCCTTGTATGTTTGCCAAGTTGACATGCATCACAAATAGAATCTAATTTTAAATTGAGTTTTGGCATACCAACAACTAAATCAAGTTTAAAAAGTTTTTCTATGGTACTAGGACCAACATGACCTAGTCGTCTATGCCAAAGAATGTTGTCATCAACATTCAAGGATACAAGGCTTTTAATATTTAATAAAGATAAATTGTTTAAAGAAACCTTGTAAACATTTTCACTTCTATATCCTTTGAAATTTATGGATTTGTCACTAATAAATGATACAGTGCAGTGTTGGGGAGTGAATTTGACTTCATAACCTCTATCGCACAATTGACTTATGCTTAGTAGATTATGCTTAAGTCCTTTCACTAGGAGTACATCATCAATTAGACAAGAATTAGATATACCTATTGAGCCGATGCCTTCAATTACTCCTTTGTTGTTGTCTCCAAAGGTGACAGTCCCCTTCTCCTTTGGTTTGATTGATTGAAGAAGATCCTTGTTCCCCGTCATATGTCTAGAACATCCACTGTCTAGATACCATATGCTAGGGAGAGCATTTTTCTTGTTTCCCTGAAAATAATTGATTTTGGTACCCTTTAGTTCTTTTGGGTCCACAATGTTAGAAAAGAGAGATACAAAATAGACTTCTAAGAGTTCAGTCTCTCATAGCAACATCATCGCCACTTTCTAAGAGTGCTCCCAGTAGTAGGTAGGGCATATGGCCACTTTAAAAACCTATTTCATTGGACAGAGCAACGTTCAACAGGGAGACCAGCCGCAAGTCAAGGCATTTTTAAGCCGGTCTATATTGAACTCCCTTAGATTGTGATCTCATAATGTCGACTAATGAGTTGTTAAGTACTCTTAGGCCTCCATTTCATATAGCTCTTTTGAACATATTGATATTTCAATGATCTGCATTTATGTCTAACATGACCAGATTTGCAACAATAAGAACAAGTAGGGGGTGATCTCATCTTAGCCTTAGCTATTAGACTAGCAAAGTCTATAGACTTCTTACCATAGCCTATTCCTCCCTTATCAAAGCTACATTTCTGCATGCTAAGTAGGTTGTTTAATTTATTGCTACTCACATTGAATTTATCGAAAGATTTTTCTAAGTGATCTAAGTCATCCTTAAGTCTAAGGTTATCATGCTCCTTAGTTTCTAATTCCTTTTTAAGATTTCTATTCTCTTTTCTAAGAACCTTAACCATATCAAACATATCTTTATAAGCATGTAAGAGTTCATCGTAAGTAGGTACCTCGTCATCGTCGTCAGAGACGATGTCATCACTTTTAGCCATTAAGCAGAGGTTTGCTTCCTCGTCATCGTCGTCGCTATCACTCCAGGTAGCTAGTAGGGCTTTCTTCTTTCCTTTGTCCACTTTCTTCTTGAGTGGGCATTCATTGGTGTAGTGACCTTGTTGTTGACAGTTGTAGCAGGTCACTTCTTTCTCAGGTTTCTTGTCCTTTTTGAATTTGTTTCCTCGCATGAATTTCTTGAATTTTCTTGCGAAGAGAGCCATGTCATCATCGTCATCTTCTTCGACTTGTGTAGTCAAGGCTATCCCTTTGTGCTTGACATCTTCTTTCTTTGATTCTTTTCTTGTGGACACTTCTAACTCATGGGTTTTTAGGGTCCCATGTAGTTGATCAAGATCATAGGCGGCAGTGTCCCCTTTGTTGGATTCGATGATGGCGGTTCTCTTTGCATCCCATTCTTTTGGTAGGGCACGAAGAGCTCTCCTCCAAACTTGCTTGGTAGGATATTGTTCTCCCAATTGTGCTAATTCATTGATGATTTGAGTAAGCCTTCGGAACATGGTGTCAACATCTTCGTTGGATTCCATCTCAAATGTTTCGTATTTGAGTTGGAGTAAGTCGATCTTTGTTTCTTTCACTTGGTTGGTGCCTTCGTGACATATCTCTAGCTTGTCCCATATCTCTTTAGCAGATGAGCACATCGATATCCGGTTGTACTCGTTCATATCTAAGGAACAATGCAAGATATTCATAACTTTAGCATTTTGCGAAATTAATTTCTTGTCCTCTTTTGAAAAGTCATCCATTCCCTTAGGAATTTCAACCCCATCAACTATTTTCATAGGTGTATAGGGACCTTTCACCGTCACTTTCCATAGGTCATAGTCTACGGATTGGATATATAGGGACATACGATTTTTCCAATACCCGTAGTTTATGCCATTGAAAAGAGGAGGACGATTAGTAGATTGCCCTTGAGCATAATCACTTGCTAGGTTTGCCATAAAAAGGTTTTGAAAAGTATTTTCAAATGGCTTTGATACCACTTGTTAGAACCTAATGGGGGGGGATTTAGGTTCTATTGGCAACTTTAGCAATTTAAAGCGATTATGCAAGTACGCAAGCGGAAGACTTAAGCAATCAAATAATAAGTGCGGTAAATAAATGCGTAATGTAAATAAAGCAGTAAAAGGGATAAGAGATGTTTATGGAAGTTCGACGATAAATCGTCTACGTCTCCCCTTCTTGGTTAAGTCGATTAACCAAGGATCCACTAGCACTTCGAACGTCTAGGCCTTGATGGCTCCAAGGATAGCCTTACAACTTGACACGATCACCGCGCCGATACAACTCAACACTCTTGGCCTTTAGGGCTCCAAGGATAGCCTCAACACTCGTAAAATACACATGGCTTCACACACAAGTGTTTATAAAACCGAGCAACCAACTCACAAACTATCAACCCTCGATATTACAACCCCGAATACAACTCGATATGTGAATATATTTTGAACACTCAAAAGGGGCTACAAATTGCTCAACAAATGACTTGAATGATGTTTGAGAGGATTGAGAGACTTGAAGATGTTGGGATGATTTGAATGGCCTCGGAATGCCTCCTTTTATAGCTGAAATTTTGACATCGATCGGAACTTCCGATCCCTGCATCGGAGCTTCCGAAATTTGAATTCTGAGACACGCGGGTGTACTGGATCGGAACGTCCGATCCACTTCGGAGCTTCCGATCGGCGCAATAAATATGGTGTCGGGCAAAAGTCTTCCGGACAAGATTATCAGGCGGCCGTTCAGGATCGGAACGTCCGATCCTGTTCGGAGCTTCCGATCTGCTTCACTTCGTTGCCTCCGATCTGCTTCCGAACAATATAATTTTACATAGAAACTGATCGGACCTTCCGAACCACGATCGGAGCTTCCGAACCTGTTCTTCGTAGCTTCCGTTCCTCATTCCGACCAATATAAAAAAAATCCCTGAAATAGATCGGAGCTTCCGAACCAAGATCGGAGCTTCCGATCGTCCCTTAGCTTCCGAAGGTGCTTCTGATCCTGATCGGAGCTTCCGATCCCATAGTAGTAAACTTCTTCGAATTGTGTTTCTGATCTTGAGTATGAATTTAGTATTAATTCATCTTTGAAAATTTTAACTCTGTAATAAGCTCAATGTAAATATTAGTAACATTTTAACCTAGTTTTGTTAATCATCAAAACATAGAGAAATAAGACTTGTTAATGCATTAAAAACATTAATCTCATAATTCGAGATTTATTTGCGTTTAAGGCGTAACACATTTGCTCTGAGTGTCACGAGCAGATATCAAGCTAATCCCGGTCAAATGCATTGGAAAGCCGTGAAGGACATTCTTAAGTACTTATGAAGGACTAAGAATATGTTCATGGTATATGGAGGAAGAGAACTAAAATTGGAAGGCTATACCGACTCTAGCTTCCAAAGTGACGTGGATGACTCGAAGTCAACCTCTGGATTTGTGTTCATGATCAATGGCGGTGCTGTCTCTTGGAAGAGTTCCAAGCAGGACACCACAGCGGATTCCACCACTGAAGCTGAATACATTGCATCATCAGCTGCTGCTAAAGAGGCAGTTTGGATGAGGAATTTCGTCCAAGAGTTGGGCGTTATTCCTGAAGTTGTTGGTCCAGTCCCGGTGTACTGTGACAACACGGTGCCGTTGCTCAGGCAAAGGAACCAAGGTCTCATCAAAGATCCAAACACGTACTGAGGAAATACCACATCATCCGGGAGATTGTGGAAAGAGGAGACATCACTGTCGAAAGAGTGGCCTCTGCAGACAATATCGCTGATCCACTTACTAAGCCCTTGCCAGGACCATTATTTGACAAACATCGCGAAGCAATGGGTCTACGTAGTATGACTAGTTGGCTATAGGGCAAGTGGGAGATTGAAAGAGTGGGTGCCCGGTGAGCCAACTTGTGGCTAAGGGCTTTGATGACTCTTTGTATAAACAATCTTTTGTTTAATATAATTTACACTTTTATTAATGGCAATGACTTTATCTTTCTTCATATTGTTATATTGTGATATAATATTGTTGTTTTGATAAAGACCTTGAATATACTATAGTGTATGTAAGATGTGGTAGAACATGGAGATGTCTATCATGAAACACATCTTATAGTCACTGTATATTCTAAACTGTTCCTAGTCGATTGAGCCGTCCGAAAATAAGGATAAGGATCGCTCGAGTTTGAGACTAGCATTTGCGATGCAGAGTACCACGTTTCATTGGTAAGGAACATAGAGATGTTCGAAGCATGCAAATGGATATTCATACGATGAATGATCGAACTACCCTATCCGGACTTTCCAAGTGGTTATCACTTATCGAGTGGATAAAGTCCGCGGTTTTGGTTGTACACCATTAGTCCTTACTACTTGAAACATCATTGAGACTCTATATGCTAGTACTGTGCTTTGACTCGTTTACCGACTCTATTGGGGTCATCAGGTGTCGGGATTGGGTACAATTACAACACATATAGGAGTCGATGCTTTGTTGTCAAGGATTCACCACATACTTGCGAGTGTGGATATCCTATGCGATCTGAGGAGATATTAGTGTGACGAATCTCTGGCCAGAGTACATGATGTGATTTAAGAAATGGTTTCTTAGTAGCACATGCGATGTCACTATTTGATCTTCAAGATGCATTGCATAGTTATCGAATCTCGAACGACTCTCGATATACCAATGGTTGTTGATTCGATCGGGATATATGGATGAAGGGACCGTACTGTATGCTAACCAAAATCTATTAGTTCTTGTAGGCACTATCAGTGATACCTAGGGAATCATGGGGCGATGTTGCTAGGCGCTCTTACCATGATTCGATGGGCAAGTCGGAAATTGTTGTTTCGAGTCACAAGGAGTTGTGAGCCCACGGCTAGCTGTATCCCTGAACCATTGAGGGTCACACAGTGTAATGGATTTTTAATCCCCGTTGAGATAGTTAAATTTAAAGAGTTAAATTTAATGAACAAAGAAGTTGGACTTCTTAATTATGAGTAGAGGAGTAAGATTTCCTAAAATGACATAGGGATGGACATTTTTGGAAACCACTGAATTCGGATTCAGAAAAATTTATCTTGACTTTAAAAGGTGCAGAAATGGTTTCTGTGCACATTGGTGAAATCGGTTTATCAATCGGAGTCACGATGAATTTTATATTAATTTTTGAACATACGGGCTTTGCTTGTCGGGCTTAAACTTATGACTAATGGGCCCTAAGATGTTAGTGGCCTACATTATAAATAAGTTATTGCAGTACAGAAATTACACACAACAAGGTCACAATTTTCGAAAAAACCCTGTTTTTCTCTCTGAAGTGGCCGACCCCTCTCCCCTCTGCTCGGTAAAATCCAGTCTGTGAATTTTGAATTGCAGTCTGGTTTAACGGATCAAATTCGTTAATCTCTTCGTAGAAACTTCTGATAGATTTTCTAGTGCAATCTATCAGAGGGATTAAATATTCGTTCGTGGACCTGATTGAAGAACAGTTCGTCCATCAGTTCCAGGGATATACAACAAGAGCAGAGCAATCTGTTGGTGTCCAAAATCTCGATTCGAGATTGAGGTAAAAATTTATAATCGTTATTTAATTTTTACACACACACAATTTAATCGTAAGGTTGATACCTATTATGGAATCGTTCCATACAAAAATTTTAAACTTCCGCTGCACCGGGTATCAATCATAATTGATCTGATCGCCGCGTTCTCCAACAGTTTGAAAGCTAAATAAATATATAAATATATTTAAAATATCAATTATAGTTATAAATTATTCAAATAATGAATTGTTTAGTTTTTAAAAAATCAATAATTATTCAAATAATATTTTTAATGAAGCACAAATTTCAAATTATCATGCATATATATAAAAAAATATCAAATTTAAAGTTTTTTTTAAAAAAAATAAATAATTTAAAAAAAAAATTAAAAAATTCGAAAAACCGGTCCAACTGGTTTCCCCGTTCTTGACCGGTCCAACTGGTTTTTGACCGGTTTTGACCGGTTCTGACCAGTGAGACCTGTTTTCCGGTTCTTGGTGGAGTTTCGAACAGATCCAGCGACTGGTTCTCGGTCGAACCGGTTGGTCCCTTTCTAAAAACACTGAGACAAGGCACTTGGATGCACAATTGATTTGAATTTCACAAATCAAACAAAAACAAGCAGCTACAAAGACCAATATGTGACAGAAAGTGATCATTGGTCAAACCCAAAGTATAGCATGAACCACATTAAAATAAAAATAAGTTCGATCCCCTTCTCCCTCGTAAAAAAAGCACATGGAATTAATTAAAATTAAAACTCATAAAAAACTGTGAAATAGATGTTCCCAGTTTAGATGCAAAAGGGGAAAACAGAGTGTAATTTCCTTGCATTTGTGATATAAGACGTGATTCATTTAGTACATTTTACGATGGCCACTGGTCTCCCCAAAATTCATACGCACAATACTTTTCCCAGCACTATCATCTTTCCTTAAAAGGTTCAGAGCTTTCTGAGATTCAATCACTGGAAAACGATGCTCAATTGCAGGAACAACTTTTTGTTGAAGAACAGCAGGCCACAAATGGGTTCTCAGTTCAGTAATCACAGAAGCTTTATAACCGAAATTCTTGGATTGTAGATTGAAAACTGAAAATAGTAACTACAAAAATAATAAAACGTACACTAAAACAAAATTGGGGTAACCCTTTCTACGCCAAGAATAAGCACTATTACAATGAAGCTGATAATTTTTACCTTTAATTTCAACCTGCTTTTCTTGTAGTATAGCAAGATCTACACTACCAGATTCCATTCCATGCAAATCCACAATGACAACCTTACCCGAGATACAACAGCAATCAACATTTCTCTGAAGATCGGAAGCTCCGTAATCAAGAACCAAATCAACACCTGAAAAGGTGAATTTCATGTAAGTTCTTGTGGAAAAAAATGTCTCCACAATTTGTTATTCTTGACACACATTGGCTGCTCAAAATTTCAACATAGAATCGTATAAATACTATTTAGAATAAATTAACATGCTGTTTTGATAAGAAACGTTAGCATAATCACAGAAGCAATATTAGGACTTAACTAAGTTATGAATTTGTCATGATTAAAGTGAAAAACAAAGGGGCCGATAGGAAATCCTTCTATGTAATCTCCATTTGGATCTCCATTAATAGGACTTAATTATGTTATGAATCTTTTATGATAAAGGTGATAATGAGGACAAAATGAGGTGAACCAGGACTATTGCTCGAGCTTGTGCATATTGTTCCGGCAAAATGAGGTGAACCAGGACCACATTTTTGTTCATCTCCCTTTCACGAGACGTCTTTGGTTTAGAGAATTGGAGAAGTTGTGGTTTGGGCAATTCCGAGGGCAAAGGACTTATTTAATGATGATATTGGTTGTGGCCTTGGAAGAAGGGGTACAATTCATGGACTGTGGTGGTACACAGCACTTGTTGGTCGGTTTGGTTGGAGAGAAATAACAGGAATTTTTATGATATAGCAAAGAGGTGGTCGAGCCGTGCTGGGAGAAGATTATGTTATGGGTTTCTTTGATATGGATTAGGAAGCATATTGAGTTTAAGGAATTATCGGTTTCAGATTTATTAAGGGATTGGAGTTACATATTTTGTTAATATGTTCCGAGTAATAGTTGTCTAGTGTGCGAACTGCTGGTCCTCTTTTTGTTATGTAATTAATAATTTTTTATAATCTAATACAATATCACTTCCTATAAAAAAAAAGGATAAAGCATAGGTGAAACCTTACCCGCAAAATGGTTTCAAATTTATTAAGGGATTGGAGTTGCATATTTTGTTAACATGTACCGAGAAATAGTTGTCTAATGTGCGGACTGTTGGTCCTCCTTTTGCAATTAATAATTGTTTATCATCTAATATAACATCGCTTCCTATAAAAAAAATGGATAAAGGATAGGTGCAACCTACCAACGCACCCAGATTTCTCGATAACGGCCCTTGCAAAGTTTGTTGATGTGTGATCGACACAAAAATCAGCACCATAATGATGACAAATTGAAAAATTGTCGCTACTTCCTTAGGATATCATCAAGGGTGAGCATATGCAATAATATAGAAAATTACGTCAGTATAAATTGTTGCAGAAACGAGAATCGGCTGAAGATTATAATGCAATAAACAATGTCACCTGTGGAGGCAATTACTTTTAAGCCCAAGTACTTTGCATATTGTATTGCCAACGCACCAATCCCGCTAGTGCCTTCGCGAATCTAAATATTATAGTTATAGGAGTCTAAATTAGTTAATGACTTTGATAATTTGCAACCAAAGAAAATATAAACAAAATACTCTCAACATTGTAAATAAATACAAATGGCGAAACAACTAGAAGTCATCACTTAACAAAACATATTACCTCGATGACAAAAATAAAGAAAAATTATAAACATAAGGCTGACATTTACTTCGACATTTAGGTATAAACACGCGCAAAACAGAAATATGGAATCAAAATCACTTTTTAAAATAACTTGTTTAAATCGTCGTTCAGTAACTTTTAGTCTCGGTTCTCACCAAAATCTTTTTAGTTTCGATCGTATTGGGACCATGCAATTTGAATAAAGCTAAGAGTGAGCAACATGATGCATAAGGTAGGCCTGCAGCATCATCTAAATCAATATCATCAGGTAACGGAAGAAGAAAGTTTGCCGGTACAGCCACTTGTTCAGCATACCCTCCTCCCTCAAGAATGGCACAAACCTGAAATTCACAATTTTATGTAATGCATCATAAAATTGTCGTACTTGGTTTAAATATATATATATGTATAATATTATTTTAAAAAAAACAAAGCTTCCTCCAACAGTCAGCATTAGGGTAAAAAGAAAGTTAGGAGAAAAACATAATTTATAATGCTGTAATACATATCTTGGGGGAGATAGAGATTACCATTTCTCCAACTTTCCAACAATTAACATTTCTTCCAACTGCTTCAATTATTCCGGAGCATTCAAGGCCTGGGCAGACGCCATCAGTTGTAGCCACATCAGTTATGTCACCTCTATTAACACCAACTGCACACACCTTGATCAACACTTCATTGTCCTTAATTTCAGGCATTTTAACTTCTCGTTGTTCCAAATTATTTGAAACCAGCATTTTTTAGTCATCATCGCCTTCATCATCGAAATATGAGGTTGATTTCTAGAAAAGTGAAAAAAATAAATTGATTGATTATGTCAAAATATACAATTATTTTTTTTTGATAAGAAACTTAATATATTATATCATAATGTAAGAAATTACAAGATAAATGCGGACAAGACATCCGCCAGTAGTGCTAGATCCTATCAAAACTTAAAACATCAACAGAAAATAAACAACCAATCCCTTAATAAATCCGAAATTGATAGGTTCTGAAAATCTTTAAACGCTCTACTCCACGTAGCTATCCGTATTTGAATCTTTTCCCAACACACTTCCGCCGTTTGTTCTTTATCCTCGAAGATTCTTTCATTTCTCTCCAACCACACCGACCAAGTAATACCATGAACCACCAATGACCAAAATTTTCTCCCCTTCTTACCCAACAGTCGAGCCAAATCAGTAGCATACAGGTCCTTCGTAGGTCGAGGTGTTATCCACATTAGCCTCAACTCCGCCAACGCTCTTGACCACAATCCATACGTGAAAGAGCAGTGTATGAGCATGTGATCTTGAGCTTCCCCCCCACCCGGCATAAAACACACCAATTCGGATTCAAAGCATACGAGGGCCATCTTCTTTGCAACAACTCCGAAGTCGGCAACTTACCAAGGACACTTGTCCACGAGAAAATTTGAATTTTTGAGGGAACAAATGAAATACAATTATTAAGATCCATGACTACAAATATTGTTATTATTAACTAACAACACATAATTTAACAGATCAATACTAAGTGGAACAAATGAAATACAACGATGAGCACCAAGGTTCAGCATGTAGGCATATTTGTAATACTAACGAGTGTCTTAATAAATAATAGGTGGACGAAGTGAAGTATATAGAAACAATGACCTATTATGAAGTGAAACGTCATAATTTATGAAGTAAATAACCAGTTTATGTGCATATTTCATGTATGTTTTTAAAAAAATTAGAAATTGTGAGGAAAATAATCCAGGCTATACTGACTAACCAATATCAAGAACAGATAATTAACCACTTTTATTTACATAAATTATGAAACAATTCCTGTACAGAACATATGACTGGTAAGGTTTTCAAAACTGCGTTTTGTAATATATTCATCAATCATAAAACACTAATTTTGGAACAACCAATCAAACCCGAGCTTGTGACGAAAGAGGAACTAATGATTTCCTATAGAATCGTTTTCGATTATTAAAACCTAATAAATAAAACAGATTTTTTTAGAACAAAAGTGAAGAACAACGCAAACTAACCTTAAATTAGAACGGCAGAGACTCGATCGATGTTCTATTTTTCAACTCGTAATCGACGGCAAAGGGTTTGTCGGTGTCGATGAGTCTGGCGCAGTAGGGAGTAGGAACTGACTTCTTTTTTGCGCTTTTAAACCAATTTCGCTCTCAAGGTCGTAAAGATTTTTTTTATATGGGTTATCCAACGGATCTTTAAAAAATGAGATCCGAAATTACATTCGGATCATTAAAATTAAAATTGAAATTCAAGGACAGTATTTTATTGTGGTGTTTGGGTTATATTTATATATGGTTTAAAATTAAATTTCACGGTTAAAATTAATATTATTCGATATTTAAATTTTTTTTATTTACTTATTATTTTTAAAATTTCTTATTAATAATATTAATACCTACATATTGTTTATACATAAAATATATAAGAAAAATAACTTATAAACATAAACAAAATGTGTATTTTTTATTAAATTGTTTTTTAATAATGAAATAAGTTTATCAAAAGAAACTTGAGACAAAGTCACCAAATTATCTCTTATTGTGTCTTACTATCTGTTACTATTATGTTAAAGATGTGGGCCTAATATTAACTTATTGGTGCATTGGTATGACTTTTTCTAATTTTTCATTAATTTCTTAATTTTTTTACTGAGAAATAAATGTATTCCGTGTGAGAAAAAAAAATCAAAATCTGCCTCCTATTCTCACAACGAGAGTAAAAAACCGTCCCACTTCATACCTTTCTTTACACGTTTTTTTATGGTTTCAGACTCTCTTTCTTCACTCTCAAAATATAGACAAACATTGATTGATATTTTTGTTATCTGTCTCTCACCCAAATCATCATCAAAGAGTATTTCTGCCAAGAGTTTTTACGGTTCAATTCTCATGTTTGGCCTTCTTAGATTTTCTTAAATATAGGACTGTTTTGTTTCATATTTTCTTTTAACGATAATCGATTCATCGTAGTGTTCAAGATTAATTGACGAAATCAAAGCACAACGTTGATGGATCGTTTTCCACTCTCCCAAATCAATTCAACCCACGTTATTTTGTCTCCTGTCTTAACTCAAACTCATCAGTCTATCTGAAATGGAACATTCGAAAAATCAGATTCTCTGAAACAAAACTCTCACAAATCAAGCATGGTTTTTTGCTTCTTCTTGGGCTTGGAAGAAAATCAACCCCACCTTATGTTTCTTTTACTTTCATTACCGAAAAAAAAAACACCCCCACAACAGCATTGATGCAGTATGTCTTCCACAAGAAAACTTCTCCACACGATAGTCGTGGTAGAAACTCTTTAACTTAACCTCTTTTTGTTTTAAATTCTTCGACTAATTTAAATCAACCGCACCGCCTGATTTTTTTTCTTCCAATTCCGAAAAACTTAATTTCTTCCTCATTTGAAGATTTAATTTTTTATGATTCAGGTTTGACGATTCATCCATTCAATCAGTTTTCTCTGAATATACGTTTATTGTTTGGTCTCAGGAAATGAGTTTTGTTGATTACTTCCATTATCTTATTGTTCTATTTGTCTTTTGGATTGGAATATTTATTGGATAATCGACTGTATAGGTAAGAACCTATTTAACCATGTTGGAGGCTTCGTGATTAAATGTACGGAGTTGCACTTTCTTGTGAAAACATTAATGGATGTCTGTAGGTGAGTAATAAGTTGCATCCGAAATTAAACTTTTTTTGCATAATTTATATAAATGGCATTTTACTTCAGCTTTTATAGTTTTCGTGGCAAACTTGCAATTTGTTAGAACCTAATGGTGAGAATTAGGTTCTATTGGCAACTTTAGCAATTTAAAATAATTTTGTAAAAACGCAAGCAGAAGACTTAGGGCAATTAAAATAAATGCGGTAAGTAAATGATGGAAACTAAATAAAGAGATAAATAAGAGAGGATATGTTTATGAAAGTTCGACGATAAATCGTCTACGTCTCCCCTTCTTGGTTAAGGTCGATTAACCAAGGTATCACTAGCACTTCGTCTTGGCTTTGATGGCTCCAAGTAACCGATACAATGACAACACGATCACAGCGTCTCTTGGCCTTGAGGGCTCCAAAGATATCCTTACAACAACTCAACACACTTGGCCTTAAGGGCTCCAAGGATAGCCACAACAACCCGATAAACTCGGCTTCACACTCGAGTATATACAACTCGGATTTTTCAAGCACTTATACAACTCGATACACAAATATATATTGAGGGACTTTGAAATAGGCTTAGAATGCTTGAAGAATCGCTCAAATGGTGCTTTAGAGGATGAGAGGATGAATGCTTGAGTTGTGTCTTCAATTGGCCTCGGAATGCCTTTATTTATAGTGTTGAAACGGGCCAGATCGGATAATCCGATCCTGTTTTTGGAGCTTCCGAACTGTACTGATTCAAATTCAAATTTTTGCGGCTGTGGAACTGTTCGGATCATCAGAACTTAAGATCGGACCATCCGATCGGCTGCATTAAATCCCTTGTCGAGCAAAGTCTCTGGACAAATCTTTTCAATCGTCGTAAAGAGATTGAAACGTCTGATCGGGTCTTCGGATCGTCCGAACTGCTTCTTTGTAGCATCCGAACTTGTTCCAAAACAATAAAATAGTCTGGAAATACTTCGGACCATCCGAACTCTGTAATTCGAAAATTGTTACTCTTGATTTGTTCTTCAATTTTAATCCATCAAATTAATATCTGCATTTTATCAATTTAAATCATTAGTAACACTTAACCTAGTTTTGTAATCATCAAAACATAATTTTTGAGACTTGTTAATGCATTAAAAACATTAATCTCACAATACTAGATTTGTATGCGTTTAAGGCATAACAATCTCCCCCTTTTTTATGATCACAAAACTTGGTTAAATATGAGAAATAAATATGCATTAAAATAGCATAAACATTTAAATAAATAACTCCCTCTCAATTAAATAACATAATTAATTTAACCAATCTTATTCTCCCTTTTTTGAGATAATCAAAAAAGATAAATAAATGAAAAAGAGATAATAAAACTTTGAACAAACTAATTTTTTTAAACAACCTAAATATTACATTTAAATTTAAAATTACAACTTAAATGCAAATAAAAATAAAATCTAAGAGTCATCTTCATTCCGCGACGGTGGATGAGATAAGTAGTGATCAAAACGCGTCTCCAAGGAAGAAACACGAGAGGTCAACTCGTCTAAAGAGGTAGTGACCCGAGAACTCATCTTGGTCAAAGTAGCAGTTGACTGGGCATGGTTGCTTGCAATGGTGTTTTCGAGGCGGTTGAAGTACTCGGAAAAATGATCAAAAGAAAAGTGATTAAGAGGAGTAGGAGGAACATTGGGAAAAAAAATAGGAATATCAGCCATGTTTAGAATAGGCGGAGAAGAAGGAGCACCAGAAGAAGAAGAGGGAATATCTTTAGTAGGAGGATGAGAAGGAAATCCCTTCAACTGAACGGAGGGAGGAACACCAGAAAAAGGAATAAAAAAGTTAGTCACTGGATGAAATTTTGTAAAAGCACGAGTTGGGTCGTCAACCCAACGAGAGAAGACATGATTCCAAGATAAATCCATTTTAGTGATAGTGGCGTGGTTAAAGATATGAGAATCGGGAATAGGCATGCTCGCCACGCCATCAAATATAATATCGAAATGATCAAAATACGATTAATGAAACGAGCAAAAGGAAGGCTCACTCGCTTCGATGATTTAGTAGTATTATGCATAACTTGCATAACAAAGCGAGGGAGGTTAAAAGGACGAGAGGAGATAATGTGAAAAAGAACATAAAGATCGATATATTTTTGTAACGACCCAAAATTATCTTAATAGACTTTATTTGAGATAATCAGAGATTTTATAAGTTGAGGGCCGATTTAATTTTGATCAAGGACTAGAATGCAATTTTCAGAATTTTCAGGGACTAAAATGTAAATTTGGGATTTATTAGATATTTAAAAGGATTTGACTTGAATTTTTCACTTCATCACCTCCACCAAACCGCCATCCTCCATATTTGGCGTGAGAAAAGCTTCCCAAGCTTTTGTGATTTCAGTTCTAGCTCAATCCGTCCGATAAAATTGATTTCTGACTTGATATCTACGATCACAGCGACGAGTGCTCCGTTTTGAAGTAAGTTTATCCTAATTCTGAGAAGTTTGAATTTTTGGATGTCTTTAGAATTGATTTATATTCGGAGAGGATGATTATGAGATAGCTGTGATAGTATATCTAAGACGGTTCGAAGATCTAGCGACGAATGGATTTGATATGATTTTTCTTGTTATTTTCGAAAATCTTGTTTTTGTGATGTGTTGGGATTGTGTTGGAATTGATGTTTGAGTATTGGAATGAGTAGATTGAGTTGTTGAATTGCTGTCTGCGTTTCCGGTTTGATCAGTTTATTGTCGTTATGCTGTCAGTTTGAGTTTTGGAATCGTTTCGATGTTTTGATCGTATCGAGTTTGATTGAGTTTTTGATGTCGATATTGATCCTATTTGACTTCTTCTGATAGATTGAATTGAAGTCAGCAGAGTTGCGAGGTAGCAGCTTTGGACAGTTTGGAAGATTGAAGTCGGTACAGTATCGAGTTTCTTATTTATCGATTGAAGAAGTTGTTTGAGTTTTGAATGAGTTCGATAGGATATTGATGATTATCCTTGTTATTGATTTCAGATTGAAGTACCTTCGAAGCGAATAAGGTAAAAGACGACTCAGACTTGAATGGAATGATTAACTCGAATTAGACTTTATTCGAGTGTTCCGAAGAAATTGACATACTTGCATGATTGAATGATTATTTGTATTGATGGATGAAATGATAATTGAATGCATGAGATTACATATGCATTTATATTGATGAAATCATGATTGAATGGTTATTTGAATTGATGAATGAAAGCATGATTGAATGCTATTATGAATTGATGATTGAAATGATATTAGAATGCATGAGATGACATATGCATTCATATTGAGCCTCGATTCATTTCAATTTGAATTAGACGATCTAGGGATTGTAGTTGAGTGGCTGGTAGGCGATTTGCTACCTTGTCGAGTGTTAGGCCCAATATACCAAAGGCCCAAGCCCTTATCTTAAGACTCATCAGAAGGATCTAGATGGGGAGAAAAGAATAAATAGAGAAGAGATAGTTAGTTAGATTATTCACGCTTATTGTATTTGGTTCTTACTAGCTTGTGCTAGGGTTGTTACTAGCTTATGCTAGGGGCAAGGAGTTATTCTTCTTGTAAAGTGTGTTAGGAGATTTATATCCTAACAATTGGTCCGTACCTGCCGGATTCCCATCAAAAGAGAGAAAAATGGCAGCGACCAGATTGGTGGCAATGGAGAAGATGAGGAAGAGAATGCAAGAGAATATGCTGGTAATGGAGGAGAATATGAGTTCTCTCAATAGTGCTATGGCTAAGTTGACAGTTTCTAAAGCTCTGGTGGAGCAAGGGATGAACACGCAAAGGGGAGACGATCGTGATTTTCCAGTGGAGAAATATAGCTCACCTATTGGAGTAGCAGTGATGGAGTCTTCGGTGCAACAATCGCTGGGAGACATAAAGGCGATGTTGGAAACTATCACAAAAAAGCAAAACAGGCGTCATGCAGAGGGCTTCCATGGAGTTTTCGAGACCACCAGCCAGGAGAAAACCACCAACAAAGAGACCCCCTATGCTGAAGAAGAAATCGACAGTTGTGAAGAAGAAACTAGCAAAGGGGACGCAGAGAATGCAAAATCAGTTGATAAAGGAGATTTTCAAGCCGTAAGGGGATTTCACAAACCTACTGATGTAAAGGAAGAGGTTCAACAGGTCATACGCGAAGAGGTGGATAACTCTGGATTCATCAAGGATGAGTTCGGATCTGGGAGTAGAAGCATACAAGCAACTCATAGCAGCGTTAAAGATGAACCCAACAGATGGGCTTTAGAAAAGGCGAACAGATTTGAGGAAAAGAAACAAGCCCAGAGACTACTAGATTTTATTGGGATTCAACAGATCTACCAGATGGGTTGGATATCAAGGATTGGACGGCACCCAAAAATCAGCGGCATAGAGTTGATCGGTCGATACAGTGGACGGAAGACCGTGAAACCATTTGAATTTGTGGTTGCGATGATGCAGGAGGAGAGGGCGGAAGAGTCGCGCAACATGCGCATGGGGTTTTTGCGAGCAGAGGCACGTGATGTCGTTGAAGGACAAAACATGGGCTTTACTGTTTGTAAGCCCACATATAAAAGTTGGATGGGGGAAAGAATGGCCCATGGCCCTGTTATATTTAAGAGGGTCGGCGGATTCAATGGTAATGGGCTGGGCTTCAGAGACTTTCTCTACAAGCAACCATGTAGTGGGTATACAAGAGAGGCCCAAGCCCTTATCCTAGAATATTCATATCAGATGAACGACAGTCCAGTTTCTAGTCAAAAAGCGAAGGAGGGGCGGTGGGTGACGATAGATGGTTGGGCGCTGTTGTCAAGGGTCATCCACAATTCAAGGCTTGTAATTGTCAATTGTAAGAGGGCGTCAAACAGTAAATCAATTGCAGAAGGAACCACTAGAGCTCAAATTCGTAACTCCAACCTTGAGGACAAGGTTGTTTTTAAGAGAGTGGTATTGTTAGGCCCAATATACCAAAGGCCCAAGCCCTTATCTTAAGACTCATCAGAAGGATCTAGATGGGGAGAAAAGAATAAATAGAGAAGAGATAGTTAGTTAGATTATTCACGCTTATTGTATTTGGTTCTTACTAGCTTGTGCTAGGGTTGTTACTAGCTTATGCTAGGGGCAAGGAGTTATTCTTCTTGTAAAGTGTGTTAGGAAATTTAGATCCTAACATCGAGTAGCTCACTATAATGCTCTGAAGTCTAGAGGATTAAAACATACCATGTCCATCTTGAGAGGGGAGTCGGTGTGATCGTTGGATGTTTTAACCTCGGGATCCCAAACCGAAGAAAGAAAGAAAGAAGAATTCCATTTGATTATCTGAGTCTGATAATCAAGAGATTTTAAAGTCATGCATATCATTTTAATTCAGTACTTGAATGAATTACTTTATTTATATCTGAAGTTGATATATGACTTGGATTGATGCATATATATCATGATTGATATGTTTATTGTATATGCATGATAGTCTCGTTTACTAGGAATTGTATTCTCACCGGATTATCCGAATGTTGTCTTTGTTTGTATGTGTACTTGGCAACAGGTGGGGCATGATCGAGTAAGAGACGACAGGGATAGAACGAGAATGAAGATTAGAAGTGAGACTTCGAGTTAGAAATGGAAAGTGCATGCCAGTCTAGTTTATGTTTTGAAAGCACGTTTAGAACTTGGATGTATAGAATATCGAATATAGAAGTTTGTTTGATGATATTGATTAGTTCAAAGCTTTCAAATTAATGCATGAAGATTGAGATGCATGTTGAATTTGGTCGTGAACATATTAGAATTTGAAGAGTTGTATTTGATTTGTAGTATTGAATATTCGAATCAATTTTGTATCATGTTGATCGTATGAATATGAAAGATTGCATGTTATTGGATTAGGATTTGAGCATGCTAGATTGATGTTGGATGGATTTTGAATTGAGATTGGAAGCATGCCATAATTTCTGGAATTTTTCTGCCCAAATGGCCCGCGCGCGAGTGAGCCCTGTTGGGTCTCTGGAAATTTTTACCACGCACGAGTGAGGTTGTAACCCGCGTGCACGCGTGTTTAGTGGCCGGGTTCTGGATTTATTGCCCGCGCGCGCGCGAGATGAATAGCTCGCGCGAGCGCAGTGCAATTGGAAAGAAATTTTTTTTTTTGTGATTGTTTCTCCCGGGTTTTGTTTATCATTATTTGATTATGATTCGAGATTAGATGATTAGAATTGGGGTCTCACATTAAGTGGGATCAGAGCGATAAGATTTTGGACTGAATTTTAGAAGTGAGCGGGGTAGATCGAGCCCGCTTGAATTTAATTTCTTGCATGTGATTGATTAATTCTATGATTGAAGAATATGCGAGCATGCTTTATGATTGAGAATTATTTGAATTACTTGGATATGTGATTTAAATTTTAAAGCATGAATTAATTGAGATATGAACTGTTTCGGGTTACTGGTTGTATCGAATACTCTGGAGATCGAATGAGTATGTCGAGCAGAGGTTGTTGGACACCAGATAGATGTATTGAGATGTTGTGTCCTAATCCTCTCGAATCAGAATTTTCTAATCGGTAAGTTTTGAACAGGATTCAACTAGTAGCGAACCCGATTGTTCAGAATTGTTCTGTGACTGAACTGATGGATGTCACTTCGAACTGATAGAAGCATGATTGATGAGATTTCATGTAGTGACCCTGCATGGAATCACCTACTAACTGGCAACTAATAGCATGCATTAAACTTAATACAGCAAAATACTTAACACAGTAAAAAACGTGCGGAAACATAATTCATAGTTTACATATCAGCTTAGTAAATAATCCAGGCTTAATACTGTAGTGATACAACCAAATCGAAAACTTAAACAGTAAACATTATACAGCTATATCTAATCCTGCTGTATAATAAAATCCTCAAGGCTCCCGCTCCCTAGTCCTGCCTTGAACTACCAGCTCCGTCCATCCTGCGACCTGCCCCATGGAATAGGGTGTCCAAGATAACAACTAGGACGTGAGCGCTAACGCCCAGTACATAGACATGAGCACACATAAATATATGATGCATGCAACATGATGACTGGTAAAGGGGTCATCTGAAAAGTCATGCTCAGTACCGGCGCCACATGAGTGCTGCCACCGCACGGATCAACCTCTGGGTGCAACCACACTCGTCTAGTACACCAGAGTAGACAGACATAAATGCCCCCGCCGTCGCGGTACTCTCAGTGACAGACTATCGAGTATAGAGCTGAGCGGCTCTATAATCAGGTATAACAAGGTATAGGCTCAACGTGTATATGCACATGACATATGAGTATAGAAAGCGATAAATCATATCTCATGCCATATAATAATGCCAAATAAATGTAACATATAAACATGTATACTCGCTGGCAATCTCAGTCAATGTGTACGTACCTCTAGGCTAGTTCAAGTAAAGTAGGATCCTAGGTTCCAAGCCTATATTTAAAAGTTCACCGTATCACTACATAAATTCTATAAGCCTTAACTAAGCTAATAAGTACTCCCACAACTTAAATAGATTCCCGGACCATACCTTCGTCCGTAGTTAGCCCTTTGAAGTCGCTAGTCCCGGATGACTATAACCACACCTTGGTTATTCCAGAACCTCTATTATAACCGATAGGGCCCTCAAGTGTATATCTCACACCATATAACTGAAGAAAGAAACTCGGGAATTTGTATTTCAAAATGAAATCGAACGAGACCTATTTAAAGGCAAAATTCCCGGCCAGGATCGGAACTTCTGATTTCAGTATCGGAGCTTCCGATCCAGCTCATTGCATGCATGCAGGACATGCCAATATCGAAACTTCCGATCCGACGATTAGAGCTTCCGATCTCACCCCCGATCAACACTTTTCAAAACTCGCGACTGAGTCATCGGGCAAAGCTGGCAGCCGGAGATTGGAACTTCCGTTCCTGGATCGGAGCTTCCGATCTCGTGCTTCCGCTGAGTTTCCGAAGTGGCTAGGATCGGAGCTTCCGATCTAGGTTCGGAGCTTCCGATCCGGCCCAAAGTCAAAAGCCCAAATTTTCCTTCCGAAGTCCAATAGCACTCCGAAATTGATTAATTACCAACCCTTAATCATGTTTAATATATTATTATCTTAAAATGAGTTCTGGGTTACAACATTCTCCCCACCTTTAGATATTTCGTCCGCGAAATAACATCTAAAGACAAATCAAGATAACAATATGAAACATCAAACCATGTTTTATTACAACAACTGTAATTACATCTTACATGGTAAATCAAAAGTACAAAGAAAACAACTCAGGATATTCCGCTTGCATACGACTTTCAGTTTCCCAAGTTGCTTCTTCAATGCCTCGGCGCTGCCACTGTACCATCACAAGTGGTATAGTCTTGTTCAGAAGAACTTTCTCCTTCCTGTCTAGGATACGGATTGGTCATTCAACAAAAGACAGATCTGACTCTAGCTGAATATCAGTAGACTGAATCACATGAGATTCATCAGCTATATACTGTCGAAGTTGAAAGAGTGGGTGCCCGGTGAGCCAACTTGTGGCTAAGGGCTTTTATGACTCTATGTATAAACAATCTTTTGTTTAATATAATTTACACTTTTATAATGGCGTTTACTTTATCTTTTATCATATTATTATGTTGTGACATACTATAAGATGTTTAGATGAAGACCTTGAATATACTATAATGTATGTAAGATGTGGTGGCACATGGGGATGGCTATCATGAAACACATCTTATAGTCACTGTATATTCTAAACAGTTCCTAGTCGATTGAGCCATCCGTTAATAAGGATAAGGATCGCTCGAGATTAAGACTAGCATTTGCGATGCCGAGTACCACGTTTCATTGGTATGAAACATTCTAAGGGTATGTTTTATATTGAAATAAATGTTTCACTTAATACTACTTCTTGGGTATTGGATACCGGATGTGGATCTCACATTTGCAATGATTTGCAGGTGATGACAAGAAGTCGCAAGCTTAGAATGGGTGAGACCCAGCTGAGGCTCGGAAATGGTTCTAGAGTTAAAGCCAAAGCTGTGGGAGACGTTTATTTAATTTTGCAGAACGATTTTAAGTTACTTTTGAGAGATGTTTTATTTGTTCCAGACTTGATTAAAAACATTATTTCTGTTTCTATGCTTGATAGAGATGGTTTTTCTTGCAATTTTGTGAATGAGATTTGCAATATTTACAAGAATGAATGTTTGATTGGAAATGGACAACTTGAAAACGATCTATATAACTTAAAATTAAAAGACGTTCCAATAAATTATGTTGATAAACCGGTAACAACGAACAAAAGGAAAATCGATAGTCAAAACCCGACAAACCTTTGGCATACTAGGCTAGGTCATATTTCCTCAAGGAGGATGAACAAGCTAGTAGGAGAGGGCATGTTTGATATGTCTGATATTAACTCTCTACCTACTTGTGAATCCTGCCTGAAAGGAAAAATTACTAAATCTCCATTCAAGGGAAAACCTGAGCATAGTCAAAATCTGTTGGATTTGATCCATACAGATGTTTGTGGTCCATTTAGAATTGGTACTCAATTTGGCCACACCTACTTCATTACCTTTACTGATGATTATTCAAGATATGGGTATTTATATTTAATGAAATATAAGTCTGAAGCATTTGAAAAGTTCAAAGAATTCAAGGCTGAAGTAGAAAACAAGCTAGGTAAAAGTATTAAAGCACTTCGATCGGATCGAGGTGGAGAATACTTAAGTACCGAGTTTTTGGACTATCTGAAAGAGAATGGGATTCTCTCTCAGTGGACTCCTCCTATGACACCTCAGCTGAATGGTGTATCGGAGCGTCGTAATCGAACTTTGTTGGACATGGTTCGATCCATGATGAGCTTCACTGAGCTTCCACTTCGTTTTGGGGCTACGCGCTTGAAACATCGGTGTTGTTGTTGAACAACGTCCATACTAAAGCAGTGAACAAAACACCATACGAGTTATGGAATGGCAAAGATCCTAAGTATTCGTACTTGAGGATTTGGGGATGTCCTGCTTACGTGAAGCAGACAGTGGGAGATAAGTTGGATAGTGTAGTAGCCCGTGCCCTAATTGAGTAATTAAAGGATTAATGCTAATTAATTGAATTAGGCATCGGACGGATCGGAAGCTCCGAAGGCACGATTGGAAGCTCCGAACAGGATCGGAAGCTCCGATGAGCGATCGGAGGCACCGATGTTATTACGTCAGGCATGACGTGTGGCTGGATCGGAAGCTCCGATCAGGATCGGACGTTCCGATCACCCCTATCCGAAGTCAACAAATGATATTTTGACACGTGGCAGATAAGGATCTTCGGAAGCTCAGATGGCAGGATCGGACGTTCCGATCGAAGTTCGGACGTTCCGATCGAAGTTCGGACGTTCCGATCGAGGATCGGAGGCTCCGATCGTTGTCTATAAATATAAGGCCGAGGCTTCATTTCTCCTTGCCAATTCCGGATTTCCTCTCTATTTCTAGTCATATTCGAGTTGTTCTAGCCTTCCTAGGCGTGAACCGGGAGTCATCTAGACGTTCGATAGTCGTAGCGGAGTTGTGCCCAAGTTCTGGAGGCATCGACATCAAAGGGCTAACGACGGACGAAGGTATAGCTTTTGCTTCCTATAAATATTTAGGAGTATGCAATAGCTTAGTTAAGGCTTTTAGAGCACTTTAATGATAGTAGTATCATTTGGCAGTGTAGAGCAGACTATAGGCGTGGACCTAGAGTTGGTAGAGCTTGCACTGTATTGAGGTACGAAAGTACTGTTCGAGATATCCTGACTGAGTATGCATGTATTATGTGAATGCATGATTTATATGACATGATATTATGCTGCATTCATTTGCATCTTGCTGTATCTCTTTCGAGATGTCTGTTAGTAGGGTTGTACCCTATCCTGTTAGTGGATGGACTTCCATCGATTTGGGTCCGACGTTTCCACGGTTATCTCGGTATGGGAGCCACCTCCTGAAGCGACGGCACAACGTGCTACATACCAGGGCCCGGTCTGTCTCTGTTATCTGATCCTTGACCTCGAGTCTATAGGGAGTTCACTTTGCATGCATGTATACTCATACTCTTGCACTGAGCGTTTTATGCTCACGTCTCGTACTTTGTATTTTCTGGACACCCTATTCCATGGGGCAGGTTTGCGATTGGACGAGTAGGGTGGATCCAGGAGGGGCTAGTCAGTGGTTGGCCAGCTGGAGCTTCGTTTAGGTTTTATTAATGTTATTTTGGGTTTATACAGCTATTCGATTTGGTTGTATATTATTGGATAATTACAGATTCCTTTACCTGGGATTGTATAATGTTATTGGATTCCGTAGTTTTATTCTGATATCTGTTTTATTAAGTTAATTGCATGCATAAGTTCTGTTTAGTAGGTGATCCGGATAAGGGTCACTACATTTATGGTATCAGAGCATGCAAAAGATTTCTTGGGATTTTGTCTCATCTTGAGGTATTTTTGTAGATGTCAAATCGTGACGACCAGAGTTCTCATGGCAGTGTTGGTGGGCGTTGGGGTGATGCCGACCGGGAGCCTCGTCGAGAACGGCGTCATCGTCACCATGACGACGAGCGTTTCACTGTGTGTCGATTCATAGCTATGGGTCCTAAGCCCTTAGTTGGAGGTGAGTCTCCGGAGGATGCGGAGAACTGGTTAGACCGCATGGAGACGACTTTTCAGACTTTTCAATGCACCGATGAGCAGAAGGTGGAGACCCTTGGTTATCTTCTGGATGGGTGTGCGCGCAGGTGGTGGAGGTTTACTTCTGCACCTTTTGTTGCGGCGAGAGGAGTGGCCACCTGGGCCGAGTTCCGCACAGCTTTCCAAAAGCGGTATTTTCCTCCTGCACTCCGTCAGTCGAAGGCAGGCGAGCTACTGAGTCTGCGACAGGGAGCCATGTCTATCGATGAGTATCAGCAGAGGTTCTTCGATCTGTTATCCTATTGCCCCGAGATTGCTGATAGCTCAGAGATGAAGTATAATCTGTTCCTTCAGGGCCTTAACCCTGAGATCCATGACCGTGTGGCGGTTGGTGACGACATGTCCTACGAGGGTTTGGTGAGCCGTTGTCATCAGGCAGAGGACAGCATTCGGCGGAATAGGTCTTTCTCTCAGTCGAGACCTGCTAGTTCTTTGGGTCCCCGTGCCCAAACTTTCAAGAAGTCTGGATCTTCTTCTTCCTCTGGTTCTGGAGGTATTGTCCGTTATGGTAAGAAGGACAAGTGTGATCACTGTGGGAAGAACCATCCATCCGACAAGTGCCGCAGAGCTTCTGGAGCTTGTTTCCGTTGTGGAGAGACTGGTCATATCCGGAGGGATTGTCAACAGTCTGGGGGAGGCGGTTCTGGATCTGGTTCAGGATCGGGTTCTCAGGCCACCGTTCAGCAGAGGTTGCAGGGACAGTCTGCTGGGAGTTCTCATTTGAGGCCACGAGCTTCTGGCAAGGTGTTTGCCCTGAGACATGATCAGGCTGTGGAGGAGAATGAGAAAGTCATCGCAGGTACATTTATGCTTTATGGTATACCTGCTCTTGTACTTATTGACACTGGTGCATCTCATTCCTTCATTTCTGCACGTTTTGTTAAGAGGCATAAGTTACCATGCATTGCACTAGACGTAGTGATGTCTGTTTCTACTCCGACGGGCCAATTTGCTTTGGCTAAGCGTCTAGTGATGGGTTGCCCTTTAGAGTTCGAAGGGAACGTTCTGTTGGCGAATCTCATGGTCCTGGCGATGGATGACTTTGATTGCATTCTGGGAATAGATGTGTTGACTACCTATCGAGCTTCAGTGGACTGCTATCAGAGATTAGTACGCTTTCATCCGGAGGGGAGTGAGAGCTGGTTTTTCTATTGTGAGGGAGCGCGACCCCCGTGTAGGAGAACTGGCGTTCAGATCAATCACGATTGATACCCGGTGCAGCGGAAGTTTAAACATTTTTATTATGGAACAATTCCATATTGTGGGTATCAACCGTTCAACGATTAAATTTAAGTGTGTGTAAAATTAAATAACAATTATTAAATTTTACCTTCAATCTCGAATCGAGATTATTGGACTCCAACAGATTTCTCTGCTCTTGTTGTCTCTCCCTGGAACCGATGAACTCCTTCAATCAGGTCCACGAATAGAGGTTTAATCCCTCTGATAGATTGCACTAGAAAATCTATCAGAAGTTTTCTGCGAAGAGAATAAACGAATTTGATTCGCTATTCCTGACTGCAATTCAAAATTACAGACCGGAAAATTCTCTGACAGAGAGGGAGGGGTCGGCCGAATAGTTATGAGAGAGAGCTAGGGTTTTTTTCGATTTCTGTCTCTCAAATTAATGACCAGTTGTGTGTAATTTCTGTACTGTAATAACTTATTTATAATGCAGGCCACTAACACCTTAGGGCCCATTAGTCATAAGTTGAGGCCTGACAAGCAAAGCCCGCATGTTCAGAAATTAATATAAAATTCATCGTGACTCCGATTGATAAACCGATTTTACCAATGTGCACAGAAACCATTTCTGCACATTTTAAAGTCAAGATAAATTTTCCTGAATCCGAATTCAGTGGTTTCCAAAAATGTACATCCCTATGTCATTTTAGGAAATCCTACTCCCTTACTCTTATTTAAGAAGTCCAACTTCTTTATTCATTAAATTTAACTCTTTAAATTTAACTATCTCAACGGGGATTAAAACTCCATTACACTGTGTGACCCTCAATGGTTCAGGGATACAGCTAGCCGTGGGCTCACAACTCCTTGTGACTCGGAACAACGATTTCCGACTTGCCCAACGAATCATGGTAAAGCGCCTAGCAACATCGCCCCATGATTCCCTAGGTATCACTGATAGTGCCTACAAGAACCAGTAGATTTTGGTTCGCGTACAGTACGGTCCCTTCATCCATATATCCCGATCGAATCAACAACCATTGGTACATCGAGAGTCGCTCAAGATTCGATAACTATGCAATACATCTTGAAGATCAAATTAGTGACATCGCATGTGCTACTAAGAAACCATTTCTTAAATCACATCAAGTACTCTGGCCAGAGATTCGTCACACTAATATCTCCTCAGATCGCATAGGATATCCACACTCGCAAGTATGTGGTGAATCCTTGACAACAATGCATCGACTCCTATATGTGTTGTAACTGTACCCAATCCCGACACCTGATGACCCCCATAGAGTCGGTAAACGAGTCAAAGCACAGTACTAGCATATAGAGTCTCCATGATGTTTCAAGTAGTAAGGACTAATGGTGTACAACCAAAACCGCGGACTTTATCCACTCGATAAGTGATAACCACTTGGAAAGTCCGGATAGGGTAGTTCGATTATTCATCCTATGAATATCCATTTGCATGCTTCGAACATCTCCATGTTCCCTACCAATGAAACGTGGTACTCCGCATCGCAAATGCTAGTCTCAAACTCGAGCGATCCTTATCCTTATTCTCGGACGGCTCAATCGACTAGGAACAGTTTAGAATATACAGTGACTATAAGATGTATTTCATGATAGACATCCCCATGTTCTACCACATCTTACATACACTATAGTATATTCAAGGTCTTTATCAAAACAACAATAGTATATCACAATATAACAATATGAAGAAAGATAAAGTCATTGCCATTAATAAAAGTGTAAATTGTATTAAACAAAAGATCGTTTGTACAAAGAGTCATCAAAGCCCATAGCCACAAGTTGGCTCACTGGGCACCCACTCTTTCACCCCGATGCCTTTGGTATCAGCTTTGAGAGCCTGTCGAGCTCTGGAGTCTGGCGGGGAAGGCTACCTTATCTATGCAGTTGATTTGTCCGCTGAGAGTATTGGGATAGAGAGCATTCCTGTTGTGGATGAATTTCCAGATGTGTTTCCTGATGAGATTCTGGGTTTTCCTCCTGCTAGGGAAGTCGAGTTTGGCATAGAGTTGATGCCGGGTACTTCGCCTATTTCTAGAGCACCGTATCGTCTGGCTCCGTCAGAGATGCGTGAGTTGAAGAATCAGCTACAGGATCTTTTGGACAAGGGGTATATTCGTCCTAGTGTATCTCCTTGGGGAGCTCCTGTTCTCTTCGTGAAGAAGAAGGATGGGTCGATGCGGCTGTGCATTGACTATCGGCAGCTGAATCGAGTCACTGTGAAGAACAAGTATCCGTTGCCTCGTGTTGATGACTTGTTTGACCAGCTGCAGGGCACATCAATTTACTCCAAGATTGACTTGAGATCTGGGTATCATCAGTTGAGAGTCCGTGATCAGGACGTAGCCAAGACTGCATTCCGTACTCGCTATGGGCATTACGAGTTCCTAGTGATGCCATTTGGTTTGACCAATGCGCCGGCTATATTCATGGATCTGATAAACCGTGTCTTCAGGGAGTATTTGGACAAGTTTGTCGTGGTTTTTATTGACGACATCCTGGTTTATTCGCGTAATACGGAAGAGCATGTTTCTCACTTGCGGTTGGTACTACAGACTCTTCGAGATGAGCAATTGTACGCCAAGCTAAGCAAGTGTGAGTTCTGGATGGATAGAGTGGTTTTTATTGGCCATATCATATCCAGGGAGGGGATTTCTGTTGATCCAAGCAAGATTGAAGCGGTACTTAATTGGTCGCGTCCGACGAAAGTTGCTGAGATCCGTAGTTTTCTGGGTCTAGCAGGGTATTATCGTCGCTTCATTCTGAACTTCTCTCAGTTAGCTCGACCGTTGACGCAGCTTACCCGCAAGGGTGTGGATTTTGAGTGGTCCTCCGAGTGTGAGGAGAATTTCCGTGAGCTTCGACGGCGGTTGACTTCTGCGCCGGTGTTAGCATTACCGTCAGGATCTGGAGGGTATGTAGTTTACACGGATGCTTCTCTTCAGGGGTTAGGTTGTGTCCTGACTCAGAATGGGCATGTGATCGCATACGCTTCTAGACAGCTGAAGCTTCACGAGGACAACTACCCAGTCCATGATTTGGAATTGGCAGCCATTGTGTTCGCTTTGAAGATCTGGCGTCATTATCTGTATGGCGAGAAATTTGAGATCTTCACCGACCATAAGAGTCTCAAGTATTTGTTCACGCAGGCGGAGTTGAACATGAGACAGAGACGTTGGATGGACTTGCTTAAGGACTATGATTGCGAGATTAAGTACCATCCGGGAGCTGCTAATCTCACCGCTGATGCTTTGAGTCGCAAGGTGCGACTATCCGCACTTCAGACTTGTTCGATGTCTAGTGCGATCAATGACTGTTGTACTTCAGGTTTTACCTTCAAGCATAAGAAAGGTATGCAGAGTATCCAGATGTTTGCGATATTATCTGAGCCAGCCTTGTATTCGCGGATCCGAGATGCTCAGATGTCTGATTCAAAGACCCAGCGTTTAGCTCGTCTAGCTAACGAGGGTAGCTCGTCTGGATTTCATTATCAGTCAGATGGCTTTCTGTGTTTGTCTGGTAGGCTTGTGATTCCACAGGATGAAGAGTTGCGAGAGGAGATTTTATCTCAGGCACATCGCACTAAGTTGAGTATTCATCCTGGGAGCAACAAGATGTACAATGATCTACGTACTCGTTTCTGGTGGAAGGGAATGAAACGCAGTGTTTATCAGTTTGTTTCGAGATGTTTGGTGTGTCAACAGGTCAAGGCAGAGCACCGACGACCTGGAGGATTGCTTCACAGTCTGCCTATTCCTGAATGGAAATGGGAGTTTATCACTATGGACTTTGTGACCCAATTGCCGGTATCCCCGAGGAACTGTGATTCTATCTGGGTTGTGGTGGACCGACTCACCAAGTCAGCGCATTTCATTGCCTATATCCGAGAGTACACTGTGGATCGCATGGCACGGATGTACATTCAGGAGATCGTCCGACTTCATGGAGTGCCTGTGAGCATTGTCAGCGATCGGGACCCCAGGTTTACTTCTAGATTCTGGGAGAGTGTTCAGCGTGCGATGGGTACTACTCTCAGTTTGAGTACAGCCTATCATCCGAAGACTGATGGTCAGTCAGAGCGCACTATCCGTACGTTAGAGGATATGCTTAGAGCGTGCGTCATGGATTTTGGTTCAGCCTGGCAGGATCATTTGCCGTTGATCGAGTTCGCTTACAACAACAGCTATCACACTAGTATTGGGATGGCACCTTTTGAAGCGTTGTATGGGCGACGTTGTCATACTCCACTCTTCTGGGAAGAAGTGGGGGAGAGACAGGCTGAAGGACCGGAGTTTATCCAGCAGGCGATAGACATTGTTGATCAGATCAAGAAACGGATTAAGACTGCACAGGATCATCAGGCCAGTTATGCTAATATCAAGCGTAGTCCTTTGCAGTTCGAGGTCGGGGAGAAAGTGTTTCTGAGAGTGTCACCTTTCCGCAAGATTCTCAGATTTGGCCTTAAGGGCAAGTTGTCTCCCAGATTTATCGGTCCGTTTGAGATCTTGGAGAGTATTGGCGATTTGGCTTATCGACTAACTTTGCCACCGCATCTATCCAGTATTCACGACGTGTTTCATGTATTTCTGTTGCGACGGTATGTGGCGGATGAATCTCATATTCTGAAGCGATCTGAGGTTCAGGTAGACAAGGATTTGACTTATGTTGAGAAACCTCTTCGTATCCTGGATTATAAGGATAAGGTTTTACGGAACAAAGTCATTCCTTTGGTTTTAGTCCAGTGGCAGCGCCGAGGCACTGAGGAAGCTACTTGGGAGCTTGAGGACAGGATGCGTAAAGACCATCCTGAGTTGTTTTGATTTCATTCTTTAAGTTGTATTCAGTTGCAAACTCTGTAAACGTTTGATTTGAATAAAGAATGTTTCTGATTTCTGTATTTGCATTCGGTACTTAAGATCTGATTTCGAGGACGAAATATCTTAAGTGGGGGAGAATGTAGTAGCCCGTGCCCTAATTGAGTAATTAAAGGATTAATGCTAATTAATTGAATTAGGCATCGGACGGATCGGAAGCTCTGAAGGCACGATCGGAAGCTGCGAACAGGATCGGAAGCTCCGATGAGCGATCGGAGGCACCGATGTTATTACGTCAGGCATGACGTGTGGCTGGATCGGAAGCTCCGATCAGGATCGGACGTTCCGATCACCCCTATCCAAAGTCAACAAATGATATTTTGACACGTGGCAGATAAGGATCTTCGGAAGCTCCGATGGCAGGATCGGACGTTCCGATCAAAGTTCGGACGTTCCGATCGAGGATCGGAGGCTCCGATCGTTGTCTATAAATAGAAGGCCGAGGCTTCATTTCTCCTTGCCAATTCCGGATTTCCTCTCTATTTCTAGTCATATTCGAGTTGTTCTAGCCTTCCTAGGCGTGAACCGGGAGTCGTCTAGACGTTCGATAGTCGTAGCGGAGTTGTGCCCAAGTTCTGGAGGCATCGACATCAAAGGGCTAACGACGGACGAAGGTATAGCTTTTGCTTCCTATAAATATTTAGGAGTATGCAATAGCTTAGTTAAGGCTTTTAGAGCACTTTAATGATAGTAGTATCATTTGGCAGTATAGAGCAGACTATAGGCGTGGACCTAGAGTTGGTAGAGCTTGCACTGTATTGAGGTACGAAAGTACTGTTCGAGATATCCTGACTGAGTATGCATGTATTATGTGACTGCATGATTTATATGCAACGATATTATGCTGCATTCATTTGCATCTTGCTATATCTCTTTCGAGATGTCTGTTAGTAGGGTTGTACCCTATCCTGTTAGTGGATGGACTTCCATCGATTTGGGTCCGGCGTTTCCACGGTTATCTCGGTATGGGAGCCACCTCCTGAAGCGACGGCACAGCGTGCTACATACCAGGGCCCGGTCTGTCTCTGCTATCTGATCCTTGACCTCGAGTCTATAGGGAGTTCACTTTGCATGCATGTATACTCATACTCTCGCACTGAGCGTTTTATGCTCACGTCTCGTACTTTGTATTTTCTGGACACCCTATTCCATGGGGCAGGTTTGCGATTGGACGAGGAGGGTGGATCCAGGAGGGGCTAGTCAGTGGTTGGCCAGCTGGAGCTTCGTTTAGGTTTTATTACTGTTATTTTGGGTTTATACAGCTATTCGATTTGGTTGTATATTATTGGATAATTACAGATTCCTTTACTTGGGATTGTATAATGTTATTGGATTCCGCAGTTTTATTCTGATATCTGTTTTATTAAGTTAATTGCATGCATAAGTTCTGTTTAGTAGGTGATCCGGGTAAGGGTCACTACAGATAGTCGATCCACCTTATGTTATTTTGTAGGGTATCCAAAGAATTCAATCGGATATTATTTCTATCATCCTACTGAAACAAAAGTGTTTGTTTCAAGGAATGCCACCTTCTTGGAGAAGGAGTTCTTATTGGATAAGAAAGGCGAGATGATGGAACTCGAAGAAATTCGAGAAGAACCCGAAATACAAAATAATGATCCCATACCTCAAGAATCTTCAGAGGACACGCCTATACCTAGAAGATCCGAGAGGACTTCTAGACCTCCTATTCGATATGGTATTCTTCTTGTAGGGGATCAAGATTAACCCGACGTTGGATGCGATCCAAGAAACTTCAAGGAAGCAATTTCTGATGCGGATTCAAATTTATGGCTTGAAGCTATGCAGTCGGAAATAGATTCGATGCATACAAACCAAGTTTGGTATTTAGTAGATCCTCCCGATGGAATTGTTCCAATAGGGTGTAAATGGATCTACAAGAGAAAGCTTGGGCCTGATGGTAAGGTATTGACCTACAAGACACGATTGGTGGCGAAAGGTTATACTCAAAGACAAGGAGTTGACTATGATGAAACCTTTTCACCAGTTGCAATGTTCAAGTCCATAAGAATCCTTATTGCCATAGCTGCTTGGTATGACTATGAGATATGGCAAATGTATGTGAAGACTGCATTTCTTAATGGAAACATTAAGGAAGAGATCTATATGACGCAGCCTGAGGGATACACATCCATGGGAAGCGAGCATAAGGTATGCAAGCTTCAGAGATCGATCTATGGTCTCAAACAAGCATCAAGAAGTTGGAACCAGAAATTTGATGAAACAATAAAGGATTTTGGTTTCATCAAGAACCCGGAGGAACCGTGCGTGTACAAGAAAGTAGTTAAGGATGCTGTGACATTCTTAGTACTTTATGTTGATGACATCTTACTCATTGGGAATGATGTAGGGATGTTGCAGTCAATAAAGATATGGTTATCAGGTAGATTCTCGATGAAGGATTTAGGTGAGGCATCCTATATTATAGGAATTCAGATCTATAGAGATAGATCTAAAATAATGATAGGACTCACTCAATCAACTTACATCGAAACCATATTGAAAAGGTTTTCAATGGATGGGTCCAAGAGAGGACATCTACCTATGTGTCATGGAGTTTCTCTATCCAAGTCCATGTGTCCCAAGACTGATGAAGAGATAGAGAAAATGACACATGTACCATATGCGTCAGCCATAGGTAGTATCATGTATGGGATGATATCTACCAGATCGGATGTAGCATTTGCTCTGAGTGTCACGAGCAGATATCAAGCCAATCCCGGTCAAATGCATTGGAAAGCCGTGAAGGACATTCTTAAGTACTTACGAAGGACTAAGAATATGTTCATGGTATATGGAGGAAGAGAATTGAAATTGGAAGGCTATATCGACTCTAGCTTCCAAAGTGACGTGGATGACTCGAAGTCAACCTCTGGATTTGTGTTCATGCTCAATGGCGGTGCTGTCTCTTGAAAGAGTTCCAAGCAGGACACCACAGCGGATTCCACCACTGAGGCAGAATACATTGCGGCATCAACTGCTGCTAAAGAGGCCGTTTGGATGAGGAATTTCGTCCAAGAGTTGGGTGTTATTCCTGAAGCTGTTGGTCAAGTCCCGGTGCACTGTGACAACACGGGTGCCGTTGCTCAGGCAAAGGAACCAAGGTCTCATCAAAGATCCAAACACGTACTGAGGAAATACCACATCATCCGGGAGATCGTGGAAAGAGGAGACATCACTGTCGAGAGAGTGGCCTCTGCAGACAATATCGCTGATCCACTTACTAAGCCCTTGCCAGGACCATTATTTGACAAACATCGCAAAGCAATGGGACTGCGTAGTATGACTATTGGCTTTAGGGCAAGTGGGAGATTGAAAGAGTGGGTGCCCGGTGAGCCAACTTGTGGCTAAGGGCTTTTATGACTCTATGTATAAACAATCTTTTGTTTAATATAATTTACACTTTTATAATGGCGTTTACTTTATATTTTATCATATTATTATGTTGTGACATACTATAAGATGTTTAGATGAAGACCTTGAATATACTATAGTGTATGTAAGATGTGGTGGCACATGGGGATGGCTATCATGAAACACATCTTATAGTCACTTATATTCTAAACAGTTCCTAGTCGATTGAGCCGACCGTTAATAAGGATAAGGATCGCTCGAGATTGAGACTAGCATTTGCGATGCCGAGTACCACGTTTCATTGGTATGGAACATAGAGATGTTCAAAGCATGCAAATGGATATTCATGCGATGAATGATCGAACTACCCTATCCGGACTTTCCAAGTGGTTATCACTTATCGAGTGGATAAAGTCCGCGGTTTTGGTTGTACACCATTAGTCCTTACTACTTGAAACATCATTGAGACTCTATATGATAGTACTGTACTTTGACTCGTTTACTGACTCTATTGGGGTCATCAGGTGTCGGGATTGGATACAGTTACGACACATATAGGAGTCGATGCTTTGTTGTCAAAGATTCACCACATACTTGCTAGTGTGGATATCCTATGAAATCTGAGGAGATATTAGTGTGACGAATCTCTGGCCAGAGTACATGATGTGTTTTAAGAAATGGTTTCTTAGTAGCACATGCGATGTCACTATTTGATCTTCAAGATGCATTGCATAGTTATCGAATCTCGAACGACTCTCGATTTACCAATAGTTGTTGATTCGATCGGGATATATGGATGAAGGGACCGTACTGTACGCTAACCAAAATCTATTGGTTCTTGCAGGCACTATCAGTGATACCTAGGGAATCATGGGGCGATGTTGCTAGGCGCTCTTACCATGATTCGATAGGCAAGTCGGAAATTGTTGTTCCGAGTCACAAGGAGTTGTGAGCCCACGGCTAGCTGTATCCCTGAACCATTGAGGGTCACACAAGTAATGGATTTTTAATCCCCGTTGAGATAATTAAATTTAAAGAGTTAAATTTGGTGAATAAAGAAGTGGGACTTCTTATTTAAGAGTAGAGGGAGTAAGATTTCCTAAAATGACATAGTAATGGACATTTTTGGAAACCACTGAATTCGAATTCAGAAAATTTATCTTGACTCTAAAAGATGCAGAAATGGTTTCTGTGCACATTGGTGAAATTGGTTTATCAATCTGAGTCATGATGAATTTTATATTAATTTCTGAACATGCGGGCTTTGCTTGTCAGGCTTGAACTTATGACTAATGGGCCCTAAGCTGTTAGCAGCCCACATTATAAATAAGTTATTGCAGTACAGAAATTACACAACAGAGGTCATAATTTCGAAAACCTAGAGAGCCTCCTCTCTTGAGAATTCGGCCGCCCCCCTCCCCTACAGAGTTCGAAAATCCAGTCTGTGAATTTTTGAATTTGCAGACTGATTTAACAGATCATATCTGTTCTATCTCATTGTAGAAACTTCTGATAGACTTTCTAGTGCAGTCTATCAGAGGGATTAAACTTCTGTTCGTGAACCTGATTGAAGAATTGTTCGTCCATCAGTTCCTGGGATATACAACAAGAGCAGAGTTATCTGTTGGTGTCCATAATCTCGTTTCGAGATTCAAGGTAAAAATTTAATTGTTATTTAATTTTACACGCACAATTTAATCGTAAAGTTTTGATACCCATGATATGGAATTGTTCCATATAAAATTTTAAAACTTTCTCTGCACCGGGTATCAATTCTGATTGATCTGAACACAGTTTTCCAACAGAAGTAACGACACATGAAAAACGTTATGTATACTGGAAAGACTTGGCGGTAAAGCCAAACGATATGCAACATCTCCGATCTTCTCCAGTATCTGGAAAGGCCCAATGAAACGAGGAGACAACTTGCCTTTCACGCCGAATCTCATCACCTTCCTGAAAGGTGGTACTCGTAGAAACATATATTCACCAGGCTCAAACTGAAGTGGCCTGCGACGAATATTAGCATAACTGGCTTGTCTATCTTGAGCAACTTTGATCTTATGCTTGATCAAATCTACCTTGTCTACAATCTGCTGCACCAATTCAGGACCCTCGACTTGTTGTTCCCCGACTTCATCCCATAATAACGGAGTACGACACCGTCGATCGTACAATGCCTTGAATGGTGCCATATCAATACTACGATGATAACTGTTATTGTAGGCAAATTCGATCAAAGGTAACTGATCCTGCCAAGATAAGCCAAAATCCATGACAGAAGAACGTAACATATCCTCCAGCGTACGAATCATCCGCTCTGACTGTCCGTCAGTCTCTTGATGATATGCAGTGCTCAAACTTAGAGTGGTACCCAACGCCTCCTAAAAACTACCCCAAAATAATGAGGTAAATCGCGGGTCTCTATCACTAACTATGCTCACTGGAATCCCATGTAATCTCACTATCTCTTGGATATATAAGCGTGCCATGCAATCATAAGAATACTCCCGGTTATAAGGAATAAAGTGTGCTGATTTCGTCAAACGGTCAACGACAACCCAGATAGCATCACACTGACGTGACGTCATAGGCAAGTGGGTAACAAAGTCCATAGTCACATGCTCCCACTTCCATTCGGTAATCTCAAGATTCTGCAGTAATCCACCTGGTCGTCGATGTTCAGCCTTGACCTGTTGACAAACCAAACATCTCGAAACAAATTGATACACACTTCGCTTCATCCCTTTCCACCAGAATCTAGTTCGCAAGTCCTTATACATTTTCATGCTTCCAGGATGAACTGATAATCGACTCCTGTGAGCTTGAGAAAGAATATTATTCCTGAGCTCCGCATCATTAGGTACAACCACTCGATTAGATAAGCACAATAAAACATCTGCCTGAAAATGGAATCCAGATGTATTAACTCCATTGGCTAGACGTGCCAAACGCTGAATCTTAACATCAGATATCTGAGCATCTCTGATCCGAGAATAAAATGCTGGCTCAGATAGAATAGTATACAAACGAATCCCATTCCTCCCTTTCTTGTACTTGAGTGTAAAACTCAATGAACAACACTCTTGAATCATATGAGATACTTCACTAGTCTGAAGTGCAGAAAGTCTCACCTGCCGACTCAAGACATCAGCAGTAAGATTAACAGAACCTGGATGATATTTGATTTCACAATCATAATCCTTCAAAAGATCCATCCAGCGTCTCTGTCGCATATTCAACTCCGCCTGAGTGAATAAATATTTCAGACTCTTGTGATCCGTGAATATCTCAAATTTCTCGCCATAAAGATAATGCCTCCAAATCTTGAGCACAAATACAATGGCGGCTAACTCGAGATCATGCACTGGATAATTACTCTCATGCGTCTTCAACTGTCGAGAAGAATAGGCAATAACATGTCCATGCTGTGTCAGAACACATCCTAACCCCTGACCAGAGGCATCAGTATAGACAACATAACCTCCTGATCCAGAAGGTAGAGCTAGCACATGTGCAGTAGTAAGATGTCTACGCAGCTCATGAAATGACTCCTCACAATCCGAGGACCATATGAAGGCAACATCTTTCCGAGTAAGCTGAGTCAAAGGCCTGGCCAACTGTGAAAAATTCTCGATGAACCGACGATAATATCCAGCTAGACCCAAGAAACTACGAATCTCAGCAACCATCGTCGGACGAGACCAGTTCAGCACTGCCTCTATCTTACTTGGATCAACAGATATTCCTTCACTAGAAATTACATGACCGAGAAACACAACCCGATCAAGCCAAAATTCACACTTGCTCAATTTCGCATACAGCTGCTTATCTCGTAACGTCTGTAAAACAATCCTTAAATGCTGTGCATGCTCATCCTTCTCATGAGAATAGACAAGAATATCATCCATGAAGACTATGACAAATCTATCCAGATATTCTCGAAATATCAGATTCATCAGATTCATGAAGACTGCCGGTGCATTCGTCAAACCGAATTGCATCACTAGAAATTCATAATGCCCATATCTGGTCCTGAAAGCAGTCGTAGATATATCTGAGTCTCGTACCCGCATCTGATGGTATCCAGATCTCAGATCTATCTTAGAATAAACAGAAGTACCCTGTAATTGATCGAACAGATCATCAATTCGTGGCAAAGGATACTTATTCTTAATGGTGACACGATTCAAATGCCTGTAATCAATACACAATCGTATCGATCCATCATTCTTCTTGACAAACAAAACAGGTGCTCCCCACGGAGAAACACTCGGACGAATATATCCCTTATCAAGCAGATCCTGCAACTACTGTTTCAATTCCCTCATCTCTGACGGTGCCAGATGATAAGGTGCTCGGGATATAGGCGTAGTTCCTGGTACTAAATCAATACCAAATTCAACCTCTCGCACCGGAGGAAAACCAGGAATCTCATCAGGGAATACATCAGGAAACTCACTGACAACTGGTAACTGATCAATACCCGTACTACTCGTGGACATATCAACTGCATAGATGAGGTAGCCCTCCCCACCTGACTCCAAGACATGACATCCCTTCAGAGCCAAAACAAGTGGCATCGGAGGTTGCGCACCCTCACCATAAAAATACCAGCTATCACCCTCATCTGGACGAAACTGTACCAGACGCTGATAACAATCCACAGTAAAGTGATACAAAGTCAGCATATCTATTCCCAAGATACAGTCAAAATCTGCCATCGCTAATATCATCAAATTAGCTATTAACAAATTACCCTCAAACTCCAGAAGGCAACCCATCACTAGACACTTAGTTACTATCTTCTGCTCCAACGGAGTAGATACAACTAAATCCATATCTAATGATACATAAGGTAATCTATGTCTCTTAAAAAAGCGACTAGAAATAAAGGAATGAGATGCTCCAGTATCAATTAATACAAGTGCAGGAATACCACATAACAGAAAGGTACCTGCCAACATGCGATCGCTTCCCTCTGTAGCCTGCTCCTGAGACAGAGCAAACACCTGCCCTTGAGTCTGTGGACGATAACCAGAAGAACTCTGTGGTGCTGGCTGCTGATGTGGAACAATAGAAGCCTGAGATCCAACCTATGATCCCGATCCACTAGCAGAACCCATGCGCTGAGGAAAATCTCTCCGCAGATGTCTCTGCTGACCGCAAATATAACAAGCACCAGTAGCTCTCCGACATGAAGCTGCAGGATGATTCCCTCCACAATGGCTACAAAACTCCTCCTTCTTCTTCTTCTTTCCAAAACGGAACATACCTCGTGAACCACGAGATCCAGATGAAGTAGTAGGAGTAGAAGAAGACGTAGGTCTAGATTGCACAACAGATTGAGCTCGAGGCTCAAAAGATCCACTAGGCTGTGCTGGCATCATCAGCTGTGCATTCCTGTTGCTAGTCTCCACAAGACGGCAACGGTTCACCAAAGTCTCAAAAGATACTGGGTCATCACAGACGACAACTTGAGAGTAGATATCTTGGTTCAAACCTTGTAGAAAGATATCATACTTTGACGCATCACTCTCATTGATATGAGGACTGAAAGGTAGAAGATCAAGAAATCGTTGCTGATATTGATCAATAGTCATCGATCCTTGCCTCAAAGTAAGAAACTCCATAGATCATGCTTGGCGAACAGCCGGAGGAAAATACAATTTCTGAAACTCCCGACAGAAATCCCCCCAAGTCACTTGTCCTCTCTCAGTACGTGCCTGAGCAGCCTTGGCATCCCACCAAAAATGTGCTCGATCCTCTAGAACGAATTCTAGAACTTCCAATTTCTGCTCCTCAGTGCAATCGAAAGCTCGGAAAGTACTCTCGAGTTTAGACATCCAGCTTCTAGCTTGTTCAGGATTCTCACCTCCCGCCAAGGGTTTCGGTCCTACTTGCATGAATTTATTGATAGAGTAGCGACGTCTACCCTCATGATGACGATGTTGATCATCATGATGGCGGTGATGACGATGATGATGACCACCTCCCTGGCCAACACTACCATGACTCTCGTCAGCCATATCCTGAAAAGAATTTCACATTAAAATCCCAAATGCGCAAGAATTACTCAAGACTAGACTAAATCCCAAGTACTAATCCAAAAATCTAAGCATGCTCTGATACCAAAAATGTAGTGACCCTGCATGGAATCACCTACTAACTGGCAACTAATAGCATGAATTAAACTTAATACAGCAAAATACTTAACAGAGTAAAAAACGTGCGGAAACATAATTCATAATTTACATATCAGCTTAGTAAATAATCCAGGCTTAATACTGTAGTGATACAACCAAATCGAAAACTTAAACAGTAAACATTATACAGCTATATCGAATCCTGTTGTATAATAAAATCCTCAAGGCTCCCGCTCCCTAGTCTTGCCTTGAACTACCAGATCCGTCCATCCTGCGACCTGCCCCATGGAATAGGGTGTCCAAGATAACAACTAGGATGTGAGTGCTAACGCCCATAGACATGAGTACACGTAAATATATGATGCATACAACATGATGACTGGTAAAGGGTCATCTGAAAAGTCATGCTCAGTACCGGCGCCACATGAGTGCTGCCACCGCACGGATCAACCTTTGGGTGCAACCATACTCGTCTAGTACACCAGAGTAGACAGACATAAATGCCCCCGCCGTCGCGGTACTCTCAGTGACTGACTATCGAGTATAGAGCTGAGCGGCTCTATAATCAGGTATAACAAGGTATAGACTCAACGTGTATATGCACATGACATATGAGTATAGAAAGCGATAAATCATATCTCATGCCATATAATAATGCCAAATAAATGCAACATATAAACATGTATACTCGCTGGCAATCTCAGTCAATATGTACGTACCTCTAGGCTAGTTCAAGTAAAGTAGGATCCTAGGTTCCAAGCCTATATTCAAAAGTTCACCGTATCACTACATAAATTCTATAAGCCTTAAGTAAGTTAATAAGTACTCCCACAACTTAAATAGATTCCCGGACCATACCTTCGTCCGTAGTTAGCCCTTTGAAGTCGCTAGTCCCGGATGACTATAACATCACCTTGGTTATTCCAGAACCTCTATTATAACCGATAGGGCCCTCAAGTGTATATCTCACACTATACAACTGAAGAAAGAAATTCGAGAATTCGTATTTCAAAATGAAATCGAACGAGACCTATTTATAGGCAAAATTCCCGGCCAGGATCGGAACTTCCGATTTCAGGATCGGAGCTTCCGATCCAGCTCATTGCGTGCATGCAGAACACGCCAGGATCGGAACTTCCGATCCGATGATCGGAGCTTCCGATCTCACCCCCGATCAACACTTGTCAAAACTCGCGGCTGAGTCATCGGGCAAAGCTGGCAGCCGGAGATCGGAACTTCCATTCCTGGATCGGAGCTTCCGATCTCGTGCTTTCGCTGAGCTTCCGAAGTGGCTAGGATCGGAGCTTCCGATCTGGGTTCAGAGCTTCCGATCCGGCCCAAAGTCAAAACCCCAAATTTTCCTTCCGAAGTCCAATAACACTCCGAAATTGATTAATTACCAACCCTTAATCTTGTTTAACATATTATTATCTTAAAATGAGTTCTGGGTTACTACATTTTAGTCTGTTAACCCTTTAACTATGAGGAGTTCTGAGGATGATTTTGGGTGAGTAGTTTATTGCAGAGATCGATTAGTTGTTTGATTCTCTAGACTACACCGACGAACGACGAATTCAATTAGTTGGTTACCAACTGCAGACATTGCGAAATTGGTGGATATCGAAGAAGAAAGCCTTAGAGAAACAAGGTAAATGTTTGATTTTAGTCTTTCGACTCTTTTGCTGATAGATATTGATGCAACTTTTCTTCTTGTGGAAAAGTTAGATTGATTCTTCCTCTACTGTTGAGTATCTGAACTAGTTGCGATGAGTTTAGTTCGAAATTGTGAAATTTTGTTTCGATGAGAGTTGATTGTACTGAACAGTACTATACTTCGGTTATCAGATTCTGATTATATTATCAATGTAGTATATTAACCGAGTACAGGGCAACCGAGGTTGATTTTAGATTGTTGCCAGATTCGGATCCGAGATGATAAGACGAGTGGATTTTCTCATCCGGTAAGAATTCCTAAGTTAAGAATTCCTTTCTTATTGATTGTCGATTAACGTTTGTTACAGTAAGGTACGGAGAATGTTTGAGGTATGCAGATGATGTCTTCAATCAGCCGTGTTGGTTGATTTAGCAGAGTTGTTGAGTTTTCTGTTGTTGTTCTAGTTGAGATTCTAGATTGCCTCCGAGTTGAGAGGATGAGTTCAGCGTTGAAATTTTTGATCAGACATCATCGACTGATAATCTGAAGAGAAGAAGTTTCAGAGATCGAATTCAGAATAAGGTACGACCGATTTGAATTGTTATCGTACAGATTGAATTGGAATTTGCATTTGCAATGTTTATGAGTCCTTTGAACTGAATCTTCTAGAGGTTTGTAGATGAGTTCTTGAGTATTCTTATCGATGAATCAATTATCTTTCGAAGAGCTGTATTGATCTTTCAGATTCTTTAAGAATTGTTCGCAGATTTGCATGCCGATCGATTATGCTATTTTTTTGATGTCTGAATCTTATTAAGACCGAGTTGTATTGTCCTCGATCTTTTCTCTAAGAAGATGGAATTTTATTGAACACCTCGAGACTGGAGCTGTTATGAATTGATCTGGATCAACGTCCTTATCAGAATTTGAAGATTCTTGGATTTAGCGAGTTCTATCGCGAATCCTTTGAGAAATTCTTATTGTTGATTAGATGAATACTCAGCATATTATGTTCTTCTGTGCAGTTGTATCTTTGATGACTTTTTGGTGCTTTGCACTCCTTCTTATTGAGAGTTGAGACTTATTTTTGTTCAGAAGAATTCCTTGTTGACTTGAGCATCGAAAAAGTTAAAGACGCTTGAGATGCAATGTTAGTTTCCGATTTGAGTCTCACAGAGATCATATTGCTTGGAAGATCATTTCAGTAATCTGTTCTGATCTTGGAAGATAGAAGTTTTGATTGTCGCAGTCCGAACTGATTGAGTAGAGAAAGAGAGTTATAGATATGATGATTAATCTGACTGCGAATTCTTTTGTTATCCGGAGAATTGATTTTAACAGCTAAGATCTTAAGCTGTATAATCTGATCTTAATTTATCTACTTCAGTTGTCTTCTTTGTCAGATGATTGATGCACTTATGATAGAGTCTGGAACATATGGAACGTTTATCTTGACTCCTTCATTCGACTTCGAACCAGAGATGATTGAGAAGATTGAGAACGCTTTGGAATCTGATTCGACCTTTCAAAATTCGATGAAGATAGATCAGATCTGAGTTTAATCTGAGTTCAGGTTTATTTCGATGCCTTATTAGCGAATAACGTAGTTGTTCCAGATGTTTCGGTTTGAGACAGAGTATTAGGAGATTGGCACTTTGTAGTTATTCAGAGTTCTTCCAGATGATTGGAAGACGTTTGATGAATTGAGGAATCAGATCGAATAGAGGAAGATGAAGAATGAAGTTCGAATTATGGCTTCTGATGTTTTGAACTGACAACAGTCAGAGAAAGAACGATCCGATTTTCTGTTGTACAGTCCATTCTGATTCAGAATGGAATTAGGATCACAATACGATGATTTTTGTAGCAAGGCTACTTTGTGAGTCCGAGATAAGATGTCATCAGAGTATCATTGAGCGATTGATGGAATCTTTCGTTAAGAATTCTCGATTCTAAGAATTCTTGATTTATTTTGTTGAACGACTGTTGTTACAGAATAGTATGAACGAACTCTCGAATCTTTACAGATGATGTATTGTATTGTAACCTAAACTGGTTGATGCGCCAGTGGTTATTGAACGACGGAAGTTGTTCGGGATGAACTTCTAGATTGGTCCCATTTGTCAGGATGAGTTGACACTGATGGGGATCTGAATTTCATCTTCAGGAAGTTCGTGAAGAGAACTTTCTCAAAATCGTTTCCGAATTGAGGTATGGCCGTTTTGAGCTTTGACAGGCCGTTTGATTTGAAGAATACTCCTTTATTGTTGAAGAATTTTCTGTTGACCGAATCTCTCAGAAGTATTAGTGAAATTAGGAGTTCTTATTGATGAATTTCTGGTTTTTGGTTATGAGAATTGTACTGATTGTACAGAGCTTTCTACAATCTTTTCAGAATTGTACACCGATCAGTTGTAGACTAATTTCGATGTTTGAATTTTGAATGGACCGAATGAATTTCTTAGATCTTATTATCTGATGATGGAATTTAGATTATCTGTTCTCTTGTATTCTGATTTTCAGTGCTGGGATTTCTTTTTATTGAAATTTTGGAGTTATTCTTATTCATCTACTGTCTGATTTTGATTGACTGATTGATGGAATCCATTACAGTTTTCTGTACAGAATGATTATGATGAAGAGGAGAGAATTGATATTTTGTCAGAGGTTGTCAGATGTCTCAAATTGCCGAAGTTTTTCTGTTTAGACAGAGATCTTTGTTGTAGTTGTTCTTTCGGCATAGACTTCGAAGAGATTTTTGTTGTTGATTACAACTTGTTTCGATTCGATACCCTCAGAACAACGGACAGCCAGAACAGATGAATCAAACTTTAGAGGAATTGCCATGAGTTGCAGTGCTCGACTTAGCACTAGTTGGCAGAAATCTTGATTCTTGTGGAGATTTCGTACAACGTCAAATTTGATGATTGATTGAAGGTACTTTTTAGAAGTTGTACGAGAGGAGATTATGATCGATTTGATTTTTGAGATGAATTTCCTTTGTCACTTGATTTAGAACGAAAGATGACTTGAATTGTGACTGAATTAGAAGGATTGTTCTGACAAGGATGAGATGACTTTTGATAGACGGTTGGAGTGATGATGAATTAGATGACTGGAGATTCTGACATTCTCTGATTGATTGAGATGTCGAACTGATTGAGACGAATGATTCAGAGTTAGATTGAAGCACACTATGGACTTAGTCCTGAGAAGTAAATTCTTATTGCACTCCTTCGAGTCTAGTCTCGACCTTGTGTTAGAATCGTGTTTGATTTCGAGGACAAAATCGATTCTTAGAGGGGGAGAATTGTAACGCCCCAAAGTTATCTTAATAGACTTTATTTGAGATAATAAGAGATTTTAGAAGTCGAGGGTTGATTTAATTTTGATCAAGGACTAGAATGCAATTTTCAGAATTTTCAGGGACTAAAATGCAAATTTGGGATTTATTAGATATTTAAAAGGATTTGACTTGAATTTTTCACTTCATCACCTCCACCAAACCGCCATCCTCCATCTTTGGCGTGAGAAAAGCTTCCCAAGCTTTTGTGATTTTATTTCTAGCTCAATCCGTCCGATAGAATTGATTTCTGACTTGATATCTACGATCACAACGACGAGTGCTCCGTTTGGAAGTAAGTTTATCCTAATTTTGAGAATTTTGAATTTTTGGATGTCTTTAGAATTGATTTATATTCAGATAGGATGATTATGAGATAGCTGTGATAGTATATATAAGACGGTTCGAAGATCTAGCGACGAATGGATTTGATATGATTTTTCTTGTTATTTTCGAAAATCATGTTTTTGTGATGTGTTGGGATTGTGTTGGAATTGATGTTTGAGGATTGGAATAAGTAGATTGAGTTGTTGAATTGCTGTCTGCGTTTCCGATTTGATCAGTTTATTGCCGTTATGCCGTCAGTTTGAGTTTTGGAATTATTTCGATGTTTTGATCGTATCGAGTTTGATTGAGTTTTTGATGTCGATATTGATCCTATTTGACTTCTTCTGATAGATTGAATTGAAGTCAGCAGAGTTGCGAGGTAGCAGCTTTGGACAGTTTGGAAGATTGAAGTCGGTACAGTATCGAGTTTCTTATTTATCGATTGAAGAAGTTGTTTGAGTTTTGAATGAGTTCGATAGGATATTGATGATTATCCTTGTTATTGATTTCAGATTGAAGTACCTTCAAAGCGAATAAGGTAAAAGACGACTCAAACTTGAATGGAATGATTAACTCAAATTAGACTTTATCCGAGTGTTCCGAAGAAATTCACATACTTGCATGATTGAATGATTATTTGTATTGATGGATTAAATGATAATTGAATGCATGAGATTACATATGCATTTATATTGATGAAATCATGATTGAATGGTTATTTGAATTGATGAATGAAAGCATGATTGAATGCTATTATGAATTGATGATTGAAATGATATTAGAATGCATGAGATGACATATGCATTCATATTGAGCCTCGATTCATTTCAATTTGAATTAGACGATCTAGGGATTGTAGTTGAGTGGCTGGTAGGCGATTTGCTACATTGTCGAGTAGCTCACTATAATGCTCTGGAGTCTAGAGGATTAAAACATACCACGTCCATCTCGAGAGGGGATCCCAAACCGAAGAAAGAAAGAAAGAAGAATTCCATTTGATTATCTGAGTATGATAATCAAGAGATTTTAAAGTCATGCGTATCATTTTAATTCAGTACTTGAATGAATTACTTTATTTATATCTGAAGTTGATATATGACTTGGATTGATGCATATCATGATTGATATGTTTATTGGATATGCATGATAGTCTCGTTTACTGAGAATTGTATTCTCACCGAATTATCCGGTTGTTGTCTTTGTTTGTATGTGTACTTGGCAACAGGTGGGGCATGATCGAGTCAGAGACGACATGGATAGAACGAGAATGAAGATTAGAAGTGAGACTTCGAGTTATAAATGGAAAGTGCATGCCAATCTAGTTTATGTTTTGAAAGCACGTTTAGAACTTGGATGTATAGGATATCGAATATAGAAGTTTGTTTGATGATATTGATTAGTTCAAAGCTTTCAAATTAATGCATGAAGATTGAGATGCATGTTGAATTTGGTCGTGAACATATTAGAATTTGAAGAGTTGTATTTGATTTGTTGTATTGAATATTCGAATCAATTTTGTATCATGTTGATCGTATGAATATGAAAGATTGCATGTTATTGGATTAGGATTTGAGCATGCTAGATTGATGTTGGATGGATTTTGAATTGAGATTGGAAGCATGCCATAATTTCTGGAATTTTTCTGCCCAGATGGCCCGCGCGCGAGCGAGCCCCGTTGGGTCTCTGGAAATTTTTACCACGCGCGAGCGAGGTTTTAACCCGCGCGTGCGTGTTGATTGGCCGGGTTCAGGATTTATTGCCGCCGCGCGCGTGAGATGAATAGCTCGCGCGAGCGCACTGCAATTGGAAAGATTTTTTTTTTTGTGATTGTTTCTCCCGGGTTTTGTTTATCATTATTTGATTATGATTCGAGATTAGATGATTAGAATCGGGGTCTCACAATTTTCAAGTGGAGAGGTGTAGTAGCCCGTAATCAAATAAGGGGATTAAGAACGTAATCGCCATTTAGAGTAGTTCGGACGGCTCGAAGAAAGAGATCGGACGGTCTGAAGGAGTTCGGACAATCTGATGAGGCTTCGGAGGCTCCGAACGGGTTCGGACGGTCCGACGGAAGGATCGGACGATCCAAACTGACCTGGGAATTACGTCATTGATTACGTCAGCTTGATGATGTCATTGATTACGTCAGCTTGATGACGTCATTGCTTACGTATGGATGGGACTTTGGACGATCCGAAGTTAGGTTCGGATGGTTCGAACGTGTTCGGATGCTCCGAAGTGGGGTTCAGACGATCCGAACTCTGTCTATAAATAGGGGTGCCGAGGCCTCATTTCAAACGCACCACTCACCTCTTCTTTCTCGATTCCTTAGCCTTCTAGCTTAGATCTAGGAAATTCTAGGCGTCCTATTGGGAATTCGGAAGTGGCATAGCGATCCAGGCGTCGTAGCGGAGATGTGGCCTAGTTTAGTTAAGGCTTTTGGAGTAATATAATGATATTAGTATCATTTCAAAGTTTAGTGTGGATTAGAGGCGTGGACCTAGAGCTGGTAGAGCTTGCCTAGTAGTTGAGGTACGAAAGTACTGTTCGAGATATCCTGACTGAGTATGCATGTATTATGTGCTTGCATGGTTTATATGACATGATTTTATCTGCATATATTATGACATGGTATTATGCTGCATGCATGATCATATTGAGTTATTGTAGTGACCCAACCCGGATCCACTACTAATCAGAGATTAGTGCTAAACTAAGCATGCAATCAATAATAATCAGAGACAACTGCGGAAGCTAATAAATAAATGCTGGCCGGCGGAATACAACCGGCTAAAACACACATCCGATATACAACCAAATCGAATGATTAAATACCCAAAGAGTAAAACCTACAGCTAATCATGTTGCTTTCTCTGGTCGCTGACTCCTCTGAGTCACTGAGCGCACTATCTGCACCTGCACCTGCCCCGTCGAATGGAGTGTCCAGAAAATACAGAAACAACTGGACGCGAGCGACTATGCTCAGTACGCTAAGCAATGATATATAATCACATATGTGCATGCAAATGAAGTCAAAATCATGGTTAAAACACTTTACTCAGGGCGCCATGAATATACAGCACCGTGCTGGATAGCTAGTTCGCGGGGTCGCTCGTATATTCCCCTATCAACTAGCGTGTGCCCTCCACCGTTGTGGTCGCTTCAAGTGATAGCAAAAACTAGGGGTTGAGTCTCCCCTAGACACGAATCTATCAAGGTACCTCATCCAATAGAAACTGTATAGACTCACATCATACTGGATGCATTATTCGTAAAAACATACATGCATGTGCTAAATAATAAACATGGCCACATGGTGTAACACCCTCAACCGATGAAGATGTTACAAACTAACATGACGTTAAAACTAGTTCGGAAAAGAAAATTTTTGAAAGATGTATGCATACATCAAACCTTACTTAAAACATTTCAGAATAGTTTACAAACCAAATCATAACAATTTGAAACATAAAGCGTATTTTCTTCAATCAACATAACAACATTTAGTTCATTAACTTGACACAAACACTCTCAACACATAACACACTCATGCATCGCCCGCCGGTCCGACTCCTTGCTCTTCTTCATGCCCGGCATTGAACACATCGACATATGCATAAATGTCATCCTCATTACATGCACCATTCAAGTATAGTGAGTCTAAAGACTCAGCAAGAGTATGCAGTAAAAATCATGAGATTTCAATAATCATTTAAACTTAACATAACATAACATAAGCTTATCATTTGGTGACGAATTATGCAAAATTGTGGCAACCGTCATAATGGGCACATTCATCTTTTCTTGTTGATCAACAATCATATGACATTACGCCTCGTAACATTCGTTCTTTCATTTTCGGAGGCCCCTCCGGAGCTCATCCCGGAGGACCTAACCCGTACATTGAGCCGTATTTGGAAGGGCCCCTCCGGAGCCCAAACCGGAGTACCGTTCCCGTATTTCCACCACAAGGACACATAAGACATCAAAATATTTTCATGCATCAACATATTATATCTTCATAATTCAACATAACATTATTCATTCATGCTTCATCATTATTCATTTCATCAACATATCATTTCATTCATCATGAAGCATCATTGAAACATCATAATTTCCATCTTAACTTTTGTTTCATGAACATAAAACTTTACTCGATAACTTCATGCATGTAATAAATGATAAAAATCATACTTTCATATTGAACATAGGTTTCATGAAAGAAACTTAGACATGTACATGCATCACATAACGTAATCGGTCCACATAAGTCGTTCTTTTCGTTCTTGACTTAAAACTTGAAACTTTTTGCATAGAAACTCTTAAATATATTTTAGAAGCCTTAAAAGATCATAACCATAAATTAAGGACTCAAAAATAAAAACTTAAGAAAATTAATTCGAAGCTACAGTGCTCCAGCGCTGGAAGAGAGGCGTTGGGGCTCTATACTTGCGCATTGTCAGCTCTGCTGCACTGCAGTGGCTATGCCTTCACACTGATATTTAGAGTTCTTGAACCCAGAATTTCAAAATGTGGTAAATAAAAGTTTTAGCCCTTGATCTAAGATTTCAAATTCAGAAACCCTCACCTTAATTGGATATTTCAGTAAAACGTTATGCTTATTCTCCCGAGATGTGTCACTGCCAAAAATTCAAACCACTTGACACACTTTGGGGTGATTTTGGCCAATCTTATAGAATGATTTTGACAAAACTCAAAGCATGAAAGTTGTAGCTATATGAGTTATATTTCAAATAAAATTGGTCTCATCTCATTTGGATTAATACAATAGACTTAATCCACAAAATTGCAACAAGTGTTGCTAATCCGAGACAACCCAACACATGCAACGCTTCAAAACTTTAACTAAAACTAACTCAACACTTCAAAATTCAACACACACCTTCAAAATCAGTCCTTTCCCAACTCCAAACCATAAGAATCTATCATCACACATTATTTATCAAGAATTTCCCAAGAACGACTTACATATCATGATATCATAAACCTCATGCTTTTATGCTTCTCAAATCTTTAAAATCATGCATAAAACTCATCAACACACATCATTTCTTATCAAAATAGATATATCTTGAATGGTGGTATAAAATTCTTTAAAAACTTGCCTTGAATGGAGGATGAGTTGATCCGGAACTTCGGAGACGAGCTAAACCTTGGACGAACTAAAAACTGGTACCAAAAACTCACTTGAATCTTGAAGGATTTGATGAAGGAGATGATGAATAGTGAGGGGGAGGAGAAAAACGTGTAAGGGAGAGGAGGATAATGAAGAAGTCTGATAGAATATGTCAAGGGAATCACTAACATGTAGGGTATAAGGTTGTTAAGTGTAGTTTTCATAATTAATGCACATCGTGTATTGATTGCTTAAAATGCAGTCAAAGAAACACATCTCGACTCGTCTGATAAAAATGCTATCTTTTGACTCGTTTATAAAAAATGTAACAATATCATACTTAAAATACTCGTAAAAATGTACTCTATTATCTCATTCCTAGGTTAGCCTCGTCCCGCGAGTCCAGAATCGAACTCTACCTGGAATCATTTACTTAATCAAAATTGTTAAATGTAAGATAAACATAATCATGAAATCATAATCATTAAATCATAACTTAAACAATTTAAGGCATAAAATCATTAAAAATTTATGTTTAAATAATCGTGAGCAAGTTTAATGGATTTTTTGGACTTTACAATTCTACCCTCCTTGAAAGAATTTTGTCCTCGAAATTCGACTTACCAAATATTTCTGGGTCTCGGCTACGCATATCTTGTTCGGTCTCCCAAGTAGCCTCTTCCACTAATTGATTGCGCCATAAGACCTTTACCATCTCGATCTCTTTGTTTCTCAGCTTTTGGACTTGTGTATCCAAAATTTGGATAGGTATTTCTTCATAAGACAAGTCTGGTGTCCATAGAACTGGATCGTGGCGAATGACATGGGAAGGATTTGAGATATACTTTCTCAACATCGAGATATGGAATACGTTGTGTACACCTTCCAAGTTTGGAGGCAATGCTACTCGGTAAGCTCTTGTTCCAACCTTGTCTAGGATCTCGAAAGGTCCTATATATCTTGGGCTCAACTTTCCTTTCTTCCCAAATCTTAAGACTCCTTTCCAAGGTGAAACCTTCAAAAATACGTGATCACCTACCTGGAACTCCAATTCCCTACGTCTCCGATCGGCATAGCTTTTCTGACGGCTCTGTGCTGTCAACATCTTGTCTCTAATTTTTGCTATCATATCAACTGTCTGTTGCACTATTTTTGGTCCCAACACAGCTCTCTCTCCAATCTCATCCCAATGTAGAGGAGTCCTACACTTTCTTCCATACAAAGCCTCATAAGGAGCCATTCCAATAGTAGCTTGATAACTATTGTTGTAGGTGAACTCCACTAAAGGCAACTTCGATTCCCAATTTCCTCCAAAGTCAATCATGCAAGCCCTGAGTAAATCCTCCAGTATTTGAATTACTCGTTCAGATTGTCCATCTGTTTGTGGGTGAAAAGCTGTACTAAAAGCTAGCTTTGTTCCCAATCCATGATGTAAACTCTTCCAAAAGTTTGAAGTAAACCTAGGATTCAGAGACTATCCTTGCTGGAACTCCATGCAATCTAACTACCTCTCGAATATATAACTCTGCATATTGATTCATCGAGAAGTTGTTTCTAACTGGTAAGAAGTGAGCTGACTTTGTCAACCTGTCAACTATTATCCATATTGAATTCATTCTTCGTTGTGTAATTGGTAGTCCAATCACAAAGTCCATTGTGACATCTTCCCATTTCCAAGTGGGAATATGTAATGGTTTCAGAAATCCTGCTGGCCTTTGATGTTCAACTTTCACCTGTTGACATGTCAAACATTCGCTAAAAAACTTAAAGATGTCTTTCTTCATACCTGGCCACCAGTATAGCATCTGTAAATCCTTGAACATCTTTGTACTCCCTGGATGAATAGAATATGGTACCATGTGAGCCTCAGTCATCACATCTTCCCTCAGTGAATTTACTGCCGGTACCCACATTCGCCCTTTGTGATGCACGACCCCATCCTTCACCGTATACAATGCACCCCCTTTTGCTTCATCTTTAAGTTTCCAAGTTAATAATTGCTGGTCTGAAGCCTGCCCTGTTCGAATCTTGTCGAGCAAACTTGGAACCATTGTTAAGTTTGATAAGGCACAAACTTCCATTGTCTCAACTACTTCCAATCTGAGTCGTTCAAAATCTACAATCAACTCTTGTTGAGTTGTCATTCTATTCAAAGTTGCATATTTACGACTCAAAGCATCTGCTACTACATTAGTTTTACCCGGATGGTAGCTAATGTCACAGTCATAATCTTTCACCAATTCAAGCCATCTTCTCTGCCTCATGTTCAACTCCTTCTGTGTGAAGAAGTACTTCAGACTTTTATGATCGGTAAAAATCTGACACTTCTCACCATAAAGGTAATGTCTCCACAGTTTCAGTGCGAAGACAACTGCTGCCAATCGAGGTCATGGGTAGGGTAATTCTTTTCATGAATCTTCAACTGTCGTGAAGCATATGCTATTACTTCCATCTTGCATCAGGACAGCCCCTAATCCACTCTTGGAAGCATCTGTATAAATTATGAATCGACCTATGCCTTCTGGTATGGCTAGTACTGGTGATGTCATCAACTTTTTCTTCAACACTAAAAAGCTTTTCTCACACTGATTAGACCATTCAAACTTCACACTTTTGCGAGTTAATGACGTTAGTGGCAGCGCTATCTTGGAGAAATCCTGAATGAATCTCGTATAGTAACCCGCTAATCCCAAGAAACTTCGTACCTCTGTAGCATTCTTTGGGGTAACCCAATTTTTAATTGCTTCTATCTTTGCTGGATCAACCTCTATTCCCTTAGCCGAAACTAGGTGACCCAAAAATTCAATCTGTTCCAGCCAAAATTCACACTTACTGAACTTAGCAAACAATTGTTTTTCTTTCAGAACCTGCAAGACTGTAGTTAGATGCTGACGATGCTCATCGAAATTACGAGAGTAAATCAGTATGTCATCTATGAATACTATGACAAACTGATCCAAAAAAGGATGGAACACTCTGTTCATAAGATCCATAAACACTGCCGGTGCATTGGTAACTCCAAACGGCATGACTAAGAACTCGTAGTGGCCATAACGAGTCCTGAAAGCTGTTTTAAGAATATCTTTGTCTTTCACCTTCAATTGGTGATAACCTGATCTCAAATCGATCTTGGAGAACACTGCTGCCCCTTGTAACTGATCAAACAAATCATCTATCCTTGGAAGTGGGTATTTGTTCTTCACTGTTACTCGATTGAGCTCTCTATAATCGATGCACAGTCTCATAGACCCATCTTTCTTCTTGACAAACAATACCGGTGCACCCCAAGGCGATACACTCGGTCTAATAAAGCCTTTATTGAGTAGCTCTTGTAGTTGCTCCTTCAATTCCTTCATTTCAGTCGGTGCTAACCTGTATGGTGCTTTGGAAACTGGTTGGGTTCCAGGCATTAATTCAATTCCAAATTCTACCTCCCTAGCTGGAGGTAATCCTGCAATATCATCAGGAAATACTTCTGGGAAATCTCTCACTACTTCGACGTCTTCAAGTTTCGGCCGAGGTAATTCTTGATCGCAAGTGACACTTGCAAGGAAACCTGCACATCCTTTATTCAACAGTTGCCATGCCTTACCCACTGAAATTAAAAGAGATGAATTATGTTTCGGTGTGGCATGGAATAGAAAAGGTTCTCCATCCTTAGTTTTCAAGGAAACCGTTCTTCGTTTACAGTCTATAGTAGCCTCGTATCGAGACAACCAATCCATCCCAAATATCACGTCAAAATCAGACATATTCAGGATAATAAGATCAGCAAGTAACTCGTGACTCTGCATTTGTACACTGCATCCTCTGATAATCAAATCACTACTCAATTCTTCCTCTGAAGGCAAGGATATACTAAATCCTGATATTGACTTATCCGGTACTAAACCCGATTTATTAACAAATTCAACAGATATGAATGAATGTGTAGCTCCAGTATCAATTAAGACATGAGCGGGATTACTGGAAACATTAATCATACCTATAACTATAGTTGTATTTGAATCCACTTGATCATGTGCCATTGCAAAAACTCGTCCTCTTACCGGTTCTTTGGATTGAGGGCAATCTTTTCGATAGTGCCCTGGCTTTTTGCAAAGGAAACATACTCCAGTCCCTGCCATGCATTGACCTGAGTGAATTTTTCCACATTTTTGACAAGCTGTTGGTGCAATTGCCGATTTTGGTGCTGGTAGAGCCAATTGTTTCTGCCCTTGAGGTCGAGGCCGCTGCTGTTGGTATGGTCGGTGTTGGGGTGGGGCTTGGTATGGTCTCTTTCTGCTAGAATTTCCTTGTTGGTCCCGATTCTGATAACTAGATCTTTTTTCCTGTGACTCTCGGATAATGTCGTTTCTGTCCTTTTCGGATAGCATGGCCTGATCCACCACATCTTTGTAATATTTCGCTCCACTTAGTCTAACATCCTTTCTGATGAAGGCATTCAATCCTTCTGTAAAATGTTTCAACTCTTCAGCAGGATCACCAGAAATCATCTGTACAAAGTATCTTCCCCTTTCAAACTTCTTAACATACTCTGCAATCGACATGTTTCCTTGACGGATTTCCAAAAAATCTCTGGCCAACCGGGTTTGGGTGCTCACTGTGAAATATTTGCCGTAGAACACATCCTTGAATCCATTCCAAGTAAGGGTAGTTAGGTTCAACGCTGCTTTGGCTCCATTCCACCAAACATGAGCGTCATTGCAGAACATATAGGTAGCACATCTCAATCTATCCGCATCCGTGATCTGCATGAATTCAAAATCAGTCTTCATAGCTTGGAACCATTGTTCTGCTATCAAAGGATCAGTCTCTCCTTTGAACTCAGGTGGTCCCAACTCTAAGAACCTTTTGTAGATAGGGTTCTGATTAGCTGTAGGATGGTTATTTCCAGCATTAGTTGTCTGGGCTTGAAGCAACTGTTGGATTTGAGCTCCCTGAGCACGGCTTTGCTCTCGAAGAAGAGCAGTTAATCCCGCCAAAAACTGGTTGTTTTGATTGTTCTCACTATCTGGTCTGCAATCACTATGGTTGTTGTTTGCGGAATTGGTGATGGTGTTGGTGTTGTTTTCCCTACGTGATGTCATAGTCCTAAAGTCCAATATTATCCACACCGCTCAGTCACGATTCAAAACGTGAATATACTTTAACATATAACATGCATACATATATCTCATCGCATTATCATACACATAATCACATAAGACACGTAACTTACAGACATGAAGACGGAGCGTTGGAGTCGTGGCGAGTATGCATGAGTGTTCCAAGAAAACCCAGAGCGAACTGCTCTGATACCAAACTGTCCTACACCCTCAACCGATGAAGATGTTACAAACTAACATGATGTTAAAACTAGTTCGGAAAAGAAAATTTTTGAAAGATGTATGCATGCATCAAACCTTACTTAAAACATTTCAGAATAGTTTACAAACCAAATCATAACAATTTGAAACATAAAGCGTATTTTCTTCAATCAACATAACAACATTTAGTTCATTAACTTGACACAAACACTCTCAACACATAACACACTCATGCATCGCCCGCCGGTCCGACTCCTTGCTCTTCTTCATGCCCGGCATTGAACTCATTGACATATGCATAAATGCCATCCTCATTACCTGCACCATTCAAGTATAGTGAGTCTAAAGACTTAGCAAGAGTATGCAGTAAAAATCATGAGATTTCAATAATCATTTAAACTTAACATAACATAACATAAGCTTATCATTTGGTGACGAATTATGCGAAATTGTGGCAACCGTCATAATGGGCACATTCATCTTTTCTTGTTGATCAACAATAATACATTCGTTCTTTCATTTTCGGAGGCCCCTCCGGAGCTCATCCCGGAGGACCTAACCCGTGCATTGAGCCGTATTTGGGAGGGCCCCTCCGGAGCCCAAACCGGAGTACCGTTCCCGTATTACCACCACAAGGACACATAAGACATCAAAATATTTTCATGCATCAACATATTATATCTTCATAATTCAACATAACATAATTCATTCATGCTTCATCATTATTCATTTCATCAACATATCATTTCATTCATCATGAAGCATCATTGAAACATCATAATTTCCATCTTAAATTTTGTTTCATGAACATAAAACTTTACTCGATAACTTCATGCATGTAATAAATGATAAAAATCATACTTTCATATTGAACATAGGTTTCATGAAAGAAACTTAGACATGTACATGCATCACATAACGTAATCGGTCCACGTAAGTTGTTCTTTTCGTTCTTGACTTAAAACTTGAAACTTTTTGCATAGAAACTCTTAAATATATTTTAGAAGCCTTAAAAGATCATAACCATGAATTAAGGACTCAAAAAAAAACTTAAGAAAATTAATTCGAAGCTACAGCGCTCCAGCGCTAGAAGAGAGGCGTTGGGGTGCTATACTTGCGCATTGTCAACTCTGCTGCACTGCAGTGGCTATGCCTTCACACTGATATTTAGAGTTCTTGCACCTAGAATTTCAAAACGTGGTAAACATAAAAGTTTTAGCCCTTGATCTAAGATTTCAAATTCCGAAACCCTCACTTTAATTGGATATTTCAGTAAAACGTTATGCTTATTCTCCCGAGATGTGTCACTGCCGAATATTCAAACCACTTGACACACTTCGGGGCAATTTTGGCCAATCTTATAGAATGATTTTGACAAAACTCAAAGCATGAAAGTTGTAGCTATATGAGTTATCTTTCAAATACAATTGGCCTCATCTCATTTGGATTATTACAATAGACGTAATCCACAAAATTGCAACAAGTATTGCTAATCCGAGACAACCCAACACATGCAACGCTTCAAAGCTTTAACTAAAACTAACTCAACACTTCAAAATTCAACACACACCTTCAAAATCAGTCCTTTCCCAACTCCAAACCATAAGAATTTATCATCACACATTATTTATCAAGAATTTCATAAGAACGACTTACATATCACGATATCATAAACCTCATGCTTTTATGCTTCTCAAATCTATAAAATCATGCATAAAACTCATCAACACACATAATTTCTTATCAAAATAGATATATCTTGAATGGTGGTTTAAAATTCTTTAAAAACTTGCCTTGAATGGAGGAGGAGTTGATCCGGAACTTCGGAGACGAGCTAAACCTTGGACGAACTAAAAACTGGTACCAAAAACTCACTTGAATCTTGAAGGATTTGATGAAGGAGATGATGAATAGTGAGGGGGAGGAGAAAAACGTGTAAGGGAGAGGAGGATAATGAAGAAGTCTGATAGAATATGCGAAGGGAATCAATAACATGTAGGGTATAAGGTTGTTAAGTGTAGTTTTCATAATTAATGCACATCGTGTATTGATTGCTTAAAATGCAGTCAAAGAAACACATCTCGACTCGTCTGATAAAAATGCTATTTTTTGACTCGTTTATAAAAAATGTAACAATATCATACTTAAAATACTCGTAAAAATGTACTCTATTATCTCATTCCTAGGTTAGCCTCGTCCCGCGAGTCCAGAATCGAACTCTACCTGGAATCATTTACTTAATCAAAATTGTTAAATGTAAGATAAACATAATCAGGGTCCTTTTGGCAAATTTTGGAAATTTCAGGGACTAAAATGCAAATTATGGATTTTATATATTATCTACTCTTAGAATTTGTTTGAGAAAGTCTTCATCTTCTCCTCCTTAGCCGTCTCCCTCCATTGAAGATGCCTCCAACCTTTCCAACCTTTCAGATTTCCTTCCGAGCTCGATCCGGCCGTTGGAAATTATTTCTGAAGGCAGATTAGTGATCACAGCAGCGAGAACTCCGTTATACCATAAGTATTTCTCCGATCAGATATGTTTTGTTTTTCGGAGGTTCTTAGAATCGATTTAGATTCTAGTATGTTGTTCTTGGCGGAGTTCTGATCGTTTATTATCTGTCAATTTTGAATTAGAGCGACGTTCGGAATTGTTATGATTTTTGGAAGCTATTTTCGAAAATCATGGTTTTGAGATTTGTTGGGTTTGTCTTGTTGTTGTTGTATTAGCATTGAATTGAGTTGATATTGATATTGAACTACTGTCTGCATTGCCGGTTTGTTCAGTTATAGCCATTATGCCGTCGGTTTGAGTTTTGGAGTTTCGAACCGTTTTGAGTTATGAACTTGGCTTGTAAGTTGATCGTGGTTATTGATCAATCATCTCTTGTATTCGTACAGATTCATTGGAGTTGTCGAGCCCTGTGTTAGAAGCATTTGATCGTCGAGAGTTGGAAGAAGAACGGTAAAGAGATTTCCATGAACCATTGATTGTTGTTTAGGTTGTATAGTTGTTGATACAATCTTTTGTTGTAGCTTTCCAGAATTTGGAACTACTGCCTTGAAAGGTAAAAGCAGTCATCGTAGCGGGATAGCATACTCGAGATAGCTTAGTTCTTGAGTTTCCCTTTTTAAATAACATACTTGTTTGTACGCTTGTTCTAGCATGAAGAACTTGCGTCTTGTTGATTTCTTGGACTTTTGTTATGTGGCTTATGTTTATGTTTCTGTTATGCATTCATCTTGAGCCAATCTTGCTTTCAGCGGGCAGAAACGCCCTTTTTGTTTAGACGTTTGGGAACTATGATTGAGTGGCCTGGGTCGTAGTCGTTTCGCCTGGTGCTAGAATACTCATTATAGTTGCTCAAAGTCTAGAGGAGTGGGATACGTGGCACCACCTCGATTGGGAGAGTCGGTGAGTCGTTATGTGATCTCATCCTCGGGATCCCAAAAGCACTGCAGCAATCCCTTGTTTATCAGAATCGATATCCTGGTTTTTAAAGACATGCATATCATTAACCTTGACTTGAATATGTTGTCTTGATAGCATGTTGTTTATTTATTATTTGATATGTTGCTTTTACTGGGATTATCTTTCTCACCGGTTATCCGGCTGTTGCTTTGTTTTGTATGTGTACTTGGCAACAGGTGGGGCAGGACCAAGTCAGAAGAGGCATGGTTAGCTTCGAGGGAAAGATGTAGAAGTGAGACTCGGTTTAGAAGTCGTGTCGGCACGTCTACCTAGTTTATGTTAGAACATGTTTAGAACTCAAACTTCGTTGTTTATGTTGTATCGATTATGCGAGCTCCTCGATTTCATGTTATTTCCATATGCGTAGTTGATCGACTCTAGAACTTCATGCATTAATTGGAGATAGTATGTTTTGATGCATGATTGTATATTGAATGTGTGAGATTGAGTTCAGCTAGCTTCTGCTATTCTTTTTGCCCTGTTTCTGTCCTCGCTCAATCTCCAAGATCTTGCGGATCGAGCGAGAGAAAATGTACAGTCCTCTGTTTTAGGATTTTTGTGTCTCGCTCGATCCCAAAGATCTTGCGGATCGAGCGAGGGCTGTTTTGCCTCGGACAGAGGCTTGAGATTTTTGGCTCGCTCGATCTGCAAGATCTTGCAGATCGAGCGGAGCACTGTTCATTTTTAAAAAAAAATTATTGCTTTTAATCTTGGTTCTTGTTTGACTAATTGTTGTTTAATACCGAGATTAGTTGTTTATAACCGAGGTCTCATATTAAGTGGTATTAGAGCCGTTAAGATTCTTGGTTGAACTAGAGTGAGCGGGGTAGATCGAGTCTGCGTGTATTGGCTCCTCGCATGTGTTTGAATTATTTTAACTGTGTACTTAATTCCATGCGAGCATGCTTTATTATTGAGAATTATTGAATTACATGGTTATGTGATTTAATTTATAAAGCATGATCTACTTGAGATATAACTGTTTCTGTTATCGACTGGTATCAGGTATTCCAAGTGGTTGTAAGGGCACTGATTGTAGCGATTGAGATATCTCGTGTCCTAACCTTTGATTATCAGATGGGTCCTAGTCGAGTGATAAAAAGAAACACACCACCAGTTATTCCTACGACTGAGCAAGCTAGCACTGAAGTTGATCAGTTGGATGCTTCAGCGACTCCTATGGAAACCTTACTGAAGAGGTTTCAGTCGTTCAATCTGCCGTTGTTGATGGGTTCAGAAAATCCAGTTGACTGTGAAAGTTGGTTGGATGACATTGATCAGTTGTTTGATTCCATTGACTACACCGATGACCGCCGAATCAGGTTAGTAATTCATCAGCTGCTTGGTGTTGCTAAGAGCTGGTGGATCATGACAAAGAAAGCAATAGAGAATAGAGGTACGGAAGTTACTTGGACTTTTTTTAAATCTGAATTCTATAAGCGGTTTTTCCCTATCTCGTACCGTAAGGACAAGGGAGCAGAATTTGCCAATTTCAGACAAGGGAATCTGAACATCGAAGAGTACGTTGCCAAGTTTGATAGTCTGTTGCGTTTTGCACCACTAATTGCCGGAGATGAAGAAGCTAAGGCAGATCACTTCATAAATGGCTTGAATCCTGACATCTTCACTTTGGTGAACACTGCTAGGCCAGACAACTTTGCGGACACCATGAATCACGCAAAGGGAGCAGAAGCAGGCTTGTGGAGGAAAAGAGGTAATCAGGTAGCACCTCAGCAGCAGAGGCAGTATCAGAACCAACCATCTCAGTATCAGAATCAGCCACCGCAACATCAGAACCAGCAGCAAAGGTATGAAGGTGGAAACAGTGGGGGAAACAGAAAGGATCAGTACAAGGCAAGAGGTAAACAGTTCAAAAGGCAGGGGAACAGTTTGTCCAGTTCCAGTGGTTCAAAGCAATTTGGTTCAGGACCGAGTTCTGGGTCATCATCCTTGTACTGTAGCAAGTGTGGAGGAAGACACTCACCGGATCAGTGTGTGGGAGTCTTTGGTAATTGTAACACCTGTCAGCAACCGGGACACTTCTCTAAAGTGTGCCCACAGCGTAACAGAGATAGAGCTCAGAGTGGGAGTTCGTCTAGATCTGCAGCTCAGCCTGAGAGGCAGTCTTCTACAGTGCACTCTTTCCAGCCTCAGTAGCAGAACAGACAGGGAGGTAACTCTAGTGCAAATTAGGCTCCGAGACAGCAGGCACGAGTCTTTGCATTGACAGAGGATCAGGCTCAGGCAGCACCTGACGATGTTATAGCAGGTAACTGTTCGATTTTCGGTTATTCTGCTCATATCTTGATAGATACAGGTGCTTCCCATTTCTTTATCTCTGAGAAATTTGTGTTATTGCATGCTTTGCCTACTGAGTTGTTGCCTACAGTAGTAGCTGTTACTTCACCTTTGGGTGGAGGAATTGTTTCTGTCAGATTAGTCAGGAACTGTGAATTGAGTTTTGAAGGAAATTTGCTAGAATTCGACTGTATTGTACTTGGACTGTCAGATTTTGATTGTATTGTCGTTATAGATGCTTTAACCAAGTACAGGGCAACAGTCGATTATTTTCTGAAGGTTGTCAGGTTCAGACCTGAAATGGCAGACAAGTGGAAATTCTTTGGTAAGGGTTCTCGATCTAGAATTCCTTTGATTTCAGTGTTATCTATGACTCGTTTGCTACAGAAAGGTGCAGAAGGATTTTTGGTGTATGCAGTTGATGTACTGAAATCTAGCCCAGCTTTGTTAGATTTACCGGTGGTTAGAGAATTTGCGGATGTATTCCCGGAAGATGTTCCTGGATTGCCACCTATTCGAGAAATTTAATTCAGTATTGACTTAGTGCCAGGTACTCAACCTATTTCAAAAGCTCCTTATCGTATGACACTTATTGAATTGAGAGAGTTGAAGGAACAGCTTGAGGATTTGATTGCCAAGGGATATATCAGACCTAGTGTATCACCTTGGGGTGCTCCTGTGCTTTTTGTTCGGAAGAAGGATGGTTCTATGCGGCTCTGTATCGACTACCGCCAATTGAATCAGGCTACAATTAAGAACAGGTATCCTTTACCCCGAATAGATGACCTTTTTGATCAACTGCAGGGTTCTTCTGTCTACTCTAAGATTGATCTGAGGTCAGGTTATCACCAGTTGAGAGTGCGAGAGGAAGATGTGCCTAAGACCGCATTCAGAACGAGGTATGGTCATTTCGAGTTTATAGTCATGCCGTTCGGTTTGACCAACGCTCCAGCGGTTTTTATGGGTTTGATGAACCGTATCTTTCAGCGCTATCTAGATGAGTTCGTCATTATCTTCATTGATGATATTCTTATCTATTCAAAGAACCGTACTGACCATGCAGAGCACTTGAGGACCGTACTGCAGATTTTGCGAGTTGAGCAGTTTTTTGCCAAGCTGTCTAAGTGTGAATTCTGGTTAGATCGAGTTGTATTTCTCGATCATATTATTTCTGAAGATGGGATTTCTGTCGATCCCAGCGAGATTGAAGCGGTTATGAATTGGCCTAGACCTACATCAGTACCTGAGATCCGAAGCTTCATGGGTTTAGCTGGTTATTACCATCATTTCATCGAGGGTTTCTCGTCTATTGCCAAGCCAATTACCCAGCTAACTCAGAAGAATGCGCCTTTTGTTTGGACTCCAGATTGTGAGGCTAGCTTTGTTGATCTGAAGAGGAGACTGACCAGTGCTCCAATTCTTTCTATTCCGAAGGGTACTGGAGGTTTCACAGTCTATTGTGATGCTTCTAACCGAGGCTTGGGTTGTGTTCTTATGCAGCATAAGCATGTGATAGCGTATGCATCGAGACAGCTGAAACCGCACGAGACCCGTTATCCGTTTCACGATCTTGAACTAGCTGTGATCGTCTTTGCACTGAAGATCTGGCGTCACTATCTTTATGGTGAGTCTTTCGAGATCTTTTCTGACCATAAGAGCCTCAAGTACTTATTTTCGCAGGCAGAGCTGAATATGAGACAGAGAAGATGGTTAGATCTGTTGAAAGATTTTGACTGCGAAATCAAGTATTATCCCAGGAAGTCGAATGCAGTTGCAGATGCCTTGAGCCGAAAGCTTTGTTCTTTATCTCTTTCTACTATTGGTGTTTCTCAGTTGATCGATGATTGTTGCACTTCTGGTTTAGAGTTTGAAACAGATAGGGAGACTATCAGAGTGTTTGCTATTCAAGACGAATCGGAGTTGTTTGTTGCAATCAGAGAAGCACAGAAGTCTGAGCCGAGCATTCAGGTTTCAGTAGAGAAAGTCAGATCTGAGCATCAGTCTGAATTCCAGGTTAGAGATGACATCTTGTTTGTGAATAACCGTCTTGTTGTGCCAGATATTGCGGAATTGAGACAGCGTATTCTCCGAGAGGCTCATTGCAGTCGGTTCAGTATTCATCCTGGAGGTCATAAGATGTACAACGATCTGAAAAGTCAGTTCTGGTGGAAGAGAATGAAGAGCGACGTAGCGAAGTTTGTATCTCGATGTTTGAACTGTCAGCAAGTAAAAGTAGAGCGGAAGCGACCAGGAGGTCTTTTGCACAACCTATCTGTTCCTGAATGGAAATGAGATCACATTTCTATGGATTTCTTCACGAAGCTACCACGATCCGTTCGAGGATGCGATGCTATTTGGGTAGTGATCGACCGATTGACGAACTCTGCTTGTTTTATTCCGTACAGGATGACGTATCGTCATGATCAGATGGCTGAGTTGTATGTTAGAAATGTTGTGAGATTGCATGGTGTGCCGAAGTCGATCGTTTCAGACAAAGATCCTAGATTCACTTCGCACTTCTGACATAGTCTTCAGGAGGCACTTGGTACTCGATTGCATCTGAGTACAGCTTATCATCCTCAGACAGATGGACAGTCAGAGCGGACTATCCAGACGTTAGAGGATATGCTGCGAGCAGTGGTGCTAGACTTTGACACTAGTTGGCAAGATTCTTTGCCTCTTGTCGAGTTTTCTTACAACAACAGCTTCCAAGCGAGTATCGGTATGGCGCCTTTTGAGGCTTTGTACGACAAGAAGTGCCGATCTCCGATGTTTTGTGATGATTTGTCAAAGTCACCAGATTTGGGGCCGGAAATGCTTCGAGATATGGCAGAGCAGGTTAAGACCATTCAGACCAGAATGAAGTCAGCTCAAGATAGACAGGCGAAGTATGCGAATGTCAGACGTAGACCTCTGAGTTTCAAGCAGGGAGACCGTGTTTTTCTTAAGATTTCTCCGTTCAGAGGCACTGTCAGATTCGGTAAGAGAGGGAATTTATCTCCGAGATTCATCGGTCCGTACGAGATTCTCGAGAAGATAGGCGATCTTGCCTACAGACTTGCACTTCCTCCGTCTTTATCTGGTATTCACGACGTTTTTCACGTCTCTATGCTGCGAAATTATCATCCAGATCCTTCTCATATCCTTCAGCCTGACGAAGCCGAGTTAGACTAGACTTTGAGCTATTTTGAACGACCGATTCAGATCCTTGATCGAAAAGAAAAGCAACTCAGAACCAAGTTGATTCCATTGGTGAAAGTGTAGTGGAGCCGTCACGGAGTTGAGGAAGCGACTTGGGAGACAGAATCTGACATGAGACAGCGATTTCCGGAGTTATTCGGATGACGTGAGTTCTTCTTACTGTCTTCAGTTCTTTATTCTATCTTATGAGTTGTGGTTCTCGTTGATTTCGAGGACGAAATCTCTTCTTAGTGGGGGAGAATTGTAACGCCCTGTTTTTATCTTAAATGAGTTTATTTGAGTTAATCAGAGATTACAGAGTTCTCGAGCCGATTTGATTTTGATCAGGGTCTTTTTTGCAAATTTTGGAAATTTCAGGGACTAAAATGCAAATTGTGGATTTTATATATTATCTACTCTAAGAATTTGTTTGAGAAAGTCTTCATCTTCTCCTCCTTAGCCGTCTCCCTCCATTGAAGATGCCTCCAACCTTTCCAAGCTTTCAGATTTCCTTCCGAGCTCGATCCGGCCGTTGGAAATTATTTCTGAAGGCAGATTAGTGATCACAGCAGCGAGAACTCCGTTATACCGTAAGTATTTCTCCGATCAGATATGTTTTGTTTTTCGGAGGTTCTTAGAATCAATTTAGATTCTAGTATGTTGTTCTTGGCGGAGTTCTGATCGTTTATTATCTGTCGGTTTTGAATTAAAGCGACGTTCGGAATTGTTATGATTTTTGGAAGATATTTTCGAAAATCATGGTTTTGAGATTTGTTGGGTTTGTCTTGTTGTTGTTGTATTAGCATTGAATTGAGTTGATATCGGTATTGAACTGCTGTCTGCATTGCCGGTTTGTTCAGTTATAGCCGTTATGCCGTCGGTTTGAGTTTTGGAGTTTCGAACCGTTTTGAGTTATGAACTTGGCTTGTAAGTTGATCGTGGTTATTGATCAATCATCTCTTGTATTCGTACAGATTTGTTGGAGTTGTCGAGCCCTGTGTTAGCAGCATTTGATCGTCGAGAGTTGGACGAAGAACGGTAAAGAGATTTCCATGAACCGTTGATTGTTGTTTAGGTTGTATAGTTGTTGATACAATCTTTTGTTGTAGCTTTCCAGAAGTTGGAACTACTGCCTTGAAAGGTAAAAGCAATCATCGTAGCGGGATAGCATACTCGAGACAGCTTAGTTCTTGAGTTTCCCTTTTTAAAACACATACTTGTTTGTACGCTTGTTCTAGCATGAAGAACTTGCATCTTGTTGATTTCTTGGACTTTTGTTATGTGGATTATGTTTATGTTTCTGTTATGCATTCATCTTGAGCCAATCTTGCTTTTAGCGGGCAGAATCGCCTTTTTTTTAGACGTTTGGGAACTATGATTGAGTGGCCTGGGTCGTAGTCGTTTCGCCTGGTGCTAGCATAATCATTATAGTTGCTCAAAGTCTAGAGGAGTGGGATACGTGGCACCACCTCGATTGGGAGAGTCGATGAGTCGTTACGTGATCTCATCCTCGGGATCCCAAAAGCACTGCAGCAATCCCTTGTTTATCAGAATCGATATCCTGGTTTTTAAAGACATGCATATCATTAACCTTGACTTGAATATGTTGTCTTGATAGCATGTTGTTTATTTATTATTTGATATGTTGCTTTTACTGGGATTATCATTCTCACCTATTATCCGACTGTTGCTTTGTTTTGTATGTGTACTTGGCAACAGGTGGGGCAGGACCAAGTCAGAAGAGGCATGGTTAGCTTCGAGGGAAAGATGTAGAAGTGAGACTCGGTTTAGAAGTCGTGTCGGCATGTCTACCTAGTTTATGTTAGAACATGTTTAGATCTCGAACTTCGTTGTTTATGTTGTATCGATTATGCGAGCTCCTCGATTTCATGTTATTTCCATTTGCGTAGTTGATCGACTCTAGAACTTCATGTATTAATTGGAGATAGTATGTTTTGATGCATGATTGTATATTGAATGTGTGAGATTGAGTTCAGCTAGCTTCTGCTGTTCTTTTTGCCCTGTTTCTGTCCTCGCTCGATCTGCAAGATCTTGCGGATCGAGCGAGAGAAAATGTACAGTCCTCTGTTTTAGGATTTTTGTGTCTCGCTCGATCCGCAAGATCTTGCGGATCGAGCGAGGGCTGTTTTGCCTCGGACAGAGGCTTGAGATTTTTGGCTCGCTCGATCTGCAAGATCTTGCAGATCGAGCGGAGCACTGTTCATTTTAAAAATTTTTTTTTATTGCTTTTAATCTTGGTTCTTGTTTGACTAATTGTTGTTTAATACCGAGATTAGTTGTTTAGAACCGAGGTCTCATAGCTCCGCTACTATGTCAGACACTATCTGACTATACTAAAATATAATCCCTACTCCAACTCTGAAAAAAGAGTACCCAAAGCCCTAAAATAGATCCACGTGGGCGAAGGAGAGAACTTGGTGCGAATAACAAATGAGCTCCTCGGCCTATATTTATAGGCGTGGGTTCGGACCGTCCGAACTGGGCTTCGGACCATCCAATCCTTGCATGCGTGACAAGTGTCACAGCCCACACTTCGGACCATCCGATCCCGCACTTCGGATCGTCCGAAGTCACTTCTGTGCTGTCATCAATGACGTATTATTTCGGAACAGCTGGCCATGCAAGTTCGGATCGTCCGATCGGATTTCGGATCATCCGAACTCTTCGGGCCTCCGAATCCTTGGCTCCGTTCATGTTCGGACCCTCCGAACCTAGTTCGGATCCTCCGATCCTACTCGAGCTTTGAAACCCTACCGACCCATTTCCGAGCGTCTTGGATCCAATTCCGGACCCCGTTAATCCATCTGAAATTTCCTTAATTCATGTTTTACTTAATTTAAACATGATCACGTGATTAATTACCCACTAATCATTAATTCCGGATACGGGTTACTACATTCTCCTCCCCTTAAAAGATTTTGTCCTCGAAATCTAGGGTAATCCCGAGAACGTAACATAAATCTGATTCATCATCTGTACTGACAGATTTGTTCAAAAATCTCTAGTCAAATAACTTTCGACAGTCCTGAAATTGCTAAACCTGCAACGTCTAACCCTTACTGATTCACTACAAGATTTTCAAAGTCGGCTTAGAACTCCACCTTGGTTCTAATTACACACCCATTGTCTGAAATTCAGGCTACCGCTGAATTCCACATTCAGACAACCATCTCAATTTTGCTAACTTTGCGAAATTCCACTGACTGCCATCAGTAATAACTGCACAGTGCTGATGGTACACACCATCGTCGGTCGATCCCCTTGCATAAACCCTACACGACAACCCGATAGAAGAATCCTCTTCTAAGTTGTAGAAAACGTCATCCACTAGCATGAACCATCATGATCTAGGACTGATATCGTACCTCGATATTACCTAATTCACGAGTAGAAACATCACTTGATGCACGAACCCAAAAATCCCGAGTCGTCCTACCGAACTCGCAAAGATCATCTGACCTCTCATCAGATCATATTGGAGTCTGCTTCGAACTCACGGTTCGATCAACTCATGCTATCTAAATTACTGTTTGACCCAATAGCTGCCAACTGGCTATTTATAAGACCCCTCGGGTATCTAACCAAATATCACGAGATTATTGTAGTCTCCTGACTACTATCGAAAACCAACTCTGCCCGTGAATCTTAGCAGTGATAGTTCCTCGTCAAGTCTACAACCTGACCTAAACTATCTCTTCCGCTAGTCATGAATCCGCATCAGACGAGAAGACAAGATACAAACATATTGCATCTCACTTGGTCCAACACCAACATTGCATCCCCGATGTTATCTTGCTGAAGACGAAGCCCTAGTTCCCAAATCAAACTATCCTTCACGAAGATAAATGGCCAAGAACCTGCCATCTAAGCGCAAAACAACAACAACGTTGCATACCACTCTGTATCTGACAAACTCAGACTATGCGTCTAGTGGTATAATACCCACTTGCAAAATACTCGAATTGATTACAATCAATCCTGATCTATACTTTGCTACATGCGATAGTATCCAATCGATTTCCACTGGTCATCCTGTCGCGGATAACAAAATTTTTGGAATTCCTCAGCACTAGAATACGCACTCTCCGTACTTATTCCGCTCGATGCTGACTAACATTATTAAAAGAATACTACTACCATCATGCTGAACACTTAGATGGAACCATAGCTTCTACAACATTAGTACTCTGGGTCAAAGATCACATCTATCTCGTCACTCGAGATATCAATCGAACTCGTTATCACTGATCATCCAACAATGGATAACAACCCCAAGTCACACTTGACTAGCTGCTAAGATGAAAAAAACTGATTCACCTCCACCCTTCACGCAATCCATGATACATGCGGCAATCCAATGAATCTACCTGATCGATCTCGGTCGATCCTAACATCCCAATGGCATAGCACATCAGAACGTACTGAGAGGTCATCGACAACAATCCCTGCTAGACTCTGAACAAAAGTCTTAGCTATTGTCTCATTCCACGAACAAACAACTGATGCTAACCTGCTAATGCTCACTGAAATTCAAACCCGCTCGTCGAATCTCAACTCAACGAAAAATCCTCTGAGAATACTGCTGGAAAACATCTAAGCAAGTACTCGGCTAACAGTTCCCAAAAACTGTCGTCCAACAGCGTGGAACAATTGCATTCCAAAACTGGATCAACCATTGCTAATACCAGGCAATGTTCAGATCAAATCCATCAATGATAACCTCAACTACGTTATCAGACTACTCATGAGCACATGAGTCAATATACCGTCATTTCTCATGATCTATAGAAACCCAAAAGTTCCTAATAACCGCACTCCTGGAAATCTCAACAACTAGCGAATCCTGAATGCCTTTGTATCTCTGCTACTAATCATAACAATGATTAGTTTCTTAAGCAAACAAGTTTTCAGTACTATCCCAAGTACCCCCTGATTCACTAGATCTCAAATCAATCACTGATTGAAATAGACTTATCGACCAAGTCGATCTACTGTGGCTCACACTCGGCATGACAGTATCAACTACATTCAGATAACCACTGATTATCACAACCTACAAGGCTCGATCACTATCAATGATTCTCGCTGCAATAAGCCAGCTAATCCCAAACACTTGGAATAAAATCATGTCTGATCCAATACATCTATCTCTAACAGAGTCAGACAATAGCTACCAGTAGTCACTGGTACCAATCTCGCATCAGTACAGACCTACTACAAATCGTCGTTGGACCTGCTCCTGGTAATCATATACCTCTCTAATACTGTGCACAAATCAAGACTGAGGTAGTCTCCACTGATAGTCCATCTGGAATATCCTACCAAAGAACACTGGTGAAGTCATGCTCCCCTCCTGACTCGAACAATCCAGTACAGTCCTTAACTGCTGATATAATTCACCACTGATGAAGTCTATCATCATGAGCAAAACTCAAAACCGAGTCAAAATCCCAAAACAATTCGCAATCCACTAACCTAGATAGATCCGATCACAAGGAACCTATTGCATAGCAAGCCTCGCTGCCTACCGAATCCCAACGGTAGTCTAAATCATCACGGGTAGAAATCCATCTACCTACTAGACACGTCCATCTAGCGATATTCCAATATCGAAGGTCAAAGCCTATCTGCTCAGAATAATCACTCGTCAAGGAAATCCCTCCAAGACAAATTCTGACAGCAGAAACTTAAAACCAATATCTCTGACAAACATCAGACGATAACTAAACAATTTATACCAAACCTGGTATCAATCCAATCCAAGATCATACCCCGTCATGATTGTTGCCCACCCCTAGACTGAGTAGCCTCCCCACCGCCGATCCTGAAGCACGAAGGCTCCCGAGAAACCTCTGAAGTACAAAGACTCCCAGAGTAACACTTGGCATAGGTTCGCGCCCCATCACATCTAGTCCTGGTCACAGTACACAACTTTCGGTACCACTTGACCTGGTATCCTGATGAAATCCCATCATCTCATGGCAATAACCTAAAAAGGTCAAAACACTGCCAACCGTTCTAAGGAAACATCCTAGAACAATCACCTAGGCTCCTGAGGAATCACCTCAGCACTTGGCACTAAACATAGTCAACCGACTACTAGGTCATCCTAGGAAAACAACTAGAATCCAATCAACTGCAGACATGCAATTATCCAGAACCCACTATAGTTGAACACAGGTCAACTACACACTGGACTAATCCCAAAGATTAAATAACCTCAAAATAAAAAGATGCACAATGAAATAACAACTGGTACAATCGATATCATTAAACCACTAAACCTGGTTTAATACAAATCTCATTACAATCCCATGTAATAAAACAAATTAAAAGTCTTAGCTACAACTACTAAGAAATCCCAACAACCTGGAATCAATAATACAATGATTCAATTGTTTAAAACTGAAATACTGTTTACAACAAAACACAGTATTTAAACCTAAATACACAATATCTCTATGATACCCTATACAACTCAACCGTCGTATATTCCTTGGTATCCACTGATTTGAACGTGCAGTTTCCTGTCTGTCTTACGAAAGCATCAATGCAAGCATACTCGACAGACATGTCTTCACACGATCTTTATGACAATCTCTCCAACTATGAGTGGAGATCTTTCAGAGGAGTGCTGCTTTGACTGAAGTCGAAAAGACGCAAGCAAAAATTGCATTCTAAACAATCCTCCGCCGCTACCTCTGACGTCTGGTACTCGATCCATAGCAAGGATCCACATGCGCTGAAATCCTGACAATTACTTTAGCAATGAAGATATTGAGAATCCCTAAGAATCTTGTCTTTCCAAAGTCAATCGCAAATCTTTTGTCAAACACAGTCATCACCTACAAAGGTAACCCAAAAAGTCTCAGCATTTATTCCCAAATGTCTTTATGCATGCTCTGATACCAATAAATGTAGTGACCCAACCCGGATCCACTACTAATCAAAGATTAGTGCTAAACTAAGCATGCAATCAATAATAATCAGAGACAACTGCGGAAGATAATAAATAAATGCTGGCCGGCGGAATACAACCGGCTAAAACACACATCCGATATACAACCAAATCAAATGATTAAATACCCAAAGAGTAAAACCTACATCTAATCCTGCTGCTTTCTCTGGTCGCTGACTTCTCCGAGTCACTGAGCGCACTACCAGCACCTGCACCTGCCCCGTCAAATGGGGTGTCCAGAAAATACAGAAACAACTGGACGTGAGAGACTATGCTTAGTACGCTAAGCAATGATATATAATCACATATGTGCATGCAAATGAAGTCAAAATCATGGTTAAAACACTTTACTCAGGGAGCCATGAATATACAGCGTCGTGCTGGATAGCTAGTCCGCGAGGTCGCTCGTATATTCCCCTATCAACTAGCGCGTGCCCTCCACCATCGTGATCGCGTCAAGTGATAGCAAAAACCAGGGGTTGAGTCTCCCCTAGACACGAATCTATCAGGGTACCTCATCCAATAGAAACTGTCTAGACTTACATCATACTGGATGCATTCTCCATAAAAACATACATGCATGTGCTAAATAATAAACATGGCCACATGGCACATACAAATGCAACACATGTATAAGCACATATATCATGCCGGATATCTCGGTCAGTACTTACGTACCTCTAACACCATAGGCCAATCCTAGCACATCGTCTAGATTCCACGCCTACTAGTCCGCTCTACTGAGTCTACAATGCAAATACCCATGCATTACTAATTAAGCCCTAAAAGCCTTAACTAAGCTATTTCATACTCCTAAATATTTTTAGAAGACCAAAGCTATATCTGCGTCCGTTGTCAGTCCACTAATGGAGACTGTCCCACAACTCAGGCACAACCCCTGCTGCATCTCCGCAGCTTTGAGTATAGTACCGCTACTCGGACTCCGCTCCGCTACTATGTCAGACACTTTCTGAATATACTAAAATATAATCTCTACTCCAACTCTAAAATAAGAGTACCCAAAGCCCTAAAATAGAGCCACGTGGGCGAAGGAGAGAACTTGGTGCGAATAACAAATGTGCTCCTCGGCCCATATTTATAGGCGTGGGTTCGGACCGTCCAAACTGGGCTTCGGACCGTCCGATCCTTGGATGCGTGACAAGTGTCACAACCCACACTTCGGACCGTCCGATCCTGCACTTCGGATCGTCCGAAGTCACTTTTTGTGCTGTCATCAATGACGTATTATTTCGAAACAGCTGGCCATGCAAGTTCGGATCGCCCGATCGGATTTCGGATCGTCCGAACTCTTCGGGCCTCCAAATCCTTGGCTCCGTTCATGTTCAGACCCTCCGAACCTAGTTTGGATCCTCCGATCCTACTCGAGCTTTGAAACCCTACCGACCCATTTCCGAGCGTCCTGGATCCAATCCGGACCCCGTTAATCCATCTGGAATTTCCTTAATTCATGTTTTACTTAATCTAAACATGATCACGTGATTAATTACCCACTAATCATTAATTTCGGATACGGGTTACTACAGTTATATCTTTTGAGATTTCCTGTAGTAGGGTTTTTACTCTATCCTGTTAGTGTATGGACTTCCATCGATTTGGGTCTGGAGTATCCACTGGTATTTGGTATGGGAGCCACCTCCTGTAGCGATGGCACAGAGTGCTACATACCAGGGCCCGATCTGTCTTTGTTATTTGATCTTTGGCCTCTAGTGTATGTAGGCGGTACATTTTCATTCATGCATTGACATAATACGATATATTCATACTCTCGTGCTGAACATTTTATGCTCACGTCTTGTACCTTTGTTGTATCTGAACACCCTATTTTGTTGGGCAGGTTTGCGATTGGACAAGGCGGGTGGATCCAGGTAGGGCTAGGCAGTCGTTGGCCAATTGGGGTATCGCCTAGGGTTTTATTTTGATGTATTTGAAATAATACATTATTCGATTTGATTGTATAATTATTTGAGTATTTACAGATTCCTTTACTTGAGATTGTATAATGTTTATTGATTCCTCAGTTGATTCTGGTTTACTGTTCTATTAAGTTAGTTGCATGCTTAAGTTTTGGTTTAGTAGGTGATCTCGGTAAGGGTCACTACAAGAGGTCTCAAATGCGGGGAATGAAGGAAGTAGTGATAAGATTTTGGGACTATTTGAAAATCTGGACAAAGATGTTTTAGTGTAAGACGATCGTCTGCAACAGTAGATGGACGACCGAGAATAGCAGGAAGTGCCTCTTCACGATTAAAAGAACGATAGTTTTGAGGCCATCACTGTGAAAAGAAAATACTTGGTCCGTTCCTAGGAAGGTCGAACCAGGCAGAAAGATCAGCGGATGAAAAACGAATATGCCTATCTTGAAATACTATGACAACATATAAATCGTCGCCAAGTTCCAATTCAAGATTTGCATAGAACTCAAAGATAAGAGATGGAAAGATTAAATCAGGATTATAAGGGAGGAAAAATGAATTCCATTGTTGAAAGTTGATGAAGTTCAACAATTGGAGATGAGAGAGAGCTAGATAGTCGGTATCAAGAATTCGGCCAGGTAGAATTGGGCGAGATGGGTAGTCGTAGGGTAAGGGTCGAGAAATGGTGGGTTGGTTTGGGTCGTGAGGATGAGACTTGATGCGAGGTCAAGTATTACGACTTGATCCGCCTTCGATATTGCGACGAGGCATTTTAGAGAGGTTAATTTCAAAATTGAGATAGAAGGAATTGTTTTTGGTGTGATCATATTGGAGGATCCGAAGTAGTTCGGATCGTCCGATCCCTGACGACTGATCCAAAACCCTAGAAATATTAACTTTCAAATAAAATATGGTTTGACTGGTTCAGACGTTCGAACATGTTCGGACTTTCCGAACTGGTTTTGGAGGGAAATTTAGGACTTTTGAATGAAAAGGAGGGTTGCAGTTCGGATGATCCGAACTGTGTTCGGTGGATCCGATCTAACCGTTAATAGAATTGCATATCTTGACCCTTAGATAATATAAATTGCAATTAAGTTCTAAACAAATAATTCATATAAAATATGAGCTTAAATTTTGAATAAATACAATTAATTTGTATCCAATATTAAATTGCTCAAATTTATTATTATGCTTCCCCTTAGTATGACATTAAATTTATATTATGTCTAAATGTTATTACAACTCAATCATGCCAAGTTCACCACGCAAACGAAAAAAATTATTTTCATCTAGTGTGTAGTAGCCCGTACCCTAATTGAGTAATTAAAGGATTAATGCTAATTAATTGAATTGGGTATCGGACGGATCGAAGCTCCGAAGGCACGATCGGAAGCTTAGAACAGGATCGGAAGCTCCGATGAGCGATCGGAGGCACCGATGTTATTACGTCAGGCATGACGTGTGGTTGGATCGGAAGCTCCGATCAGGACCAGAAGGCTCCGATCACCCCTATCCGGAGTCAACAAGTGATATTTTGACACGTGGCAGATCAGGATCTTCGGAAGCTCCGATGGCAGGATCGGACGTTCCGATCGAGGTTCGGACGTTCCGATCGTTGTCTATAAATAGAAGGCCGAGGCTTCACTTTCATTTGCCAATTTCAAATTCTCCTTTCCATTCTTGTCCTTTTGGAGCTGTTTTAGTCTTCTTAGGTTTGGTCCGGAGGTCGGCGAGGCATTCGGTAGTCGTAGCGGAGTTGTGCCCAAGTTCTGGGGGCATCGACATCAAAGGGCTAACGACGGACGAAGGTATAGCTTTTGCTTCCTATAAATATTTTAGGAGTATGCAATAGCTTAGTTAAGGCTTTTAGAGCACTTTAATGATAGTAGTATCATTTGGCAGTGTAGAGCAGACTATAGGCGTGGACCTTGAGTTGGTAGAGCTTGCACTGTTTTGAGGTACGAAAGTACTGTTCGAGATATCCTGACTGAGTATGCATGTATTAAGTGACTGCATGATTTATATGCCATGATATTATGCTGTATTCATTTGCATCTTGCTGTATCTCCTTCGAGATGTCTGTTAGTAGGGTTGTACCC